>NC_081409.1:226368650-226668650 GCF_030272615.1 Cryptomeria japonica
TTCTATGACTGTTGTATACATAAAAGTAACTGGATTTTTTTATTTTTGCATGATTTTGAATGATTGAATTGTTGTTTTTATTAGTTTTTTGTTTTTTCATGGTTTCAAATGATTAAATTGTGATTGTTTAATAGTTTGATTCCAAAAAATAGTGATAAGATGCATACTTATGGTTATTTATTTATTTTTGAACTTTTCTTCACATATATATGTAATATGATTCTATTTAGGTCAATCGATCTCAACCATGGGAAAGAACAAGCGAGGAACGATGGAACAATGAGAGGCTCAAAAGGAAAGACAAAGGCAGCGTATGAAGAAATTGCATGACATAAGAACAATGGGAGAAGAAGGTATGTCAACCTCAACATCTCAATTCGATTTACCAAATGAATATAATGCACCTAATGCAATTGAAGAAGAAACATTTGATAATTTACCATTTGAACCTAATGCAATTGAAGAAGATACTGCATTGAATAATCAATTAAATGATGAACATATTGCACCTTCTCTACTTGATGAATTGAATGTACATAATGCACCGATGTTAACACCTCCTAGAATCATTCATAGGAAACCAAAGTATCTAATTGACATTGATGAGAATATATTGAAGTCAATGCCCAATAAAATGAATGAACGAACTTGTAGGAGAATGGTTAAAAGAATATGGAAAAACTATTTTAAAAACTTAAATCAAACCGCAAGATGTCAATTAATTGTTCAAATGATTAAAAATTTGAATTTTAGAGAGACAATGAAAATTCTAGGCCTAAGATCATTTGAAAGTAACAGTGAAAGAACTATTGTCAGAAATATATTTGATGCATATCAATCTATTGGTTCAAAATCATGTAGCAAAGATTCTAATTCTACTCTATGTGTCATTACATCAACCATAATGAGCAAGAAAATAAAAAAAGATCATTTGATAAGCAAAACAAGTAAGTCATTGAACGTTAGTAGAACAACATTAAGTAAAGCATTAAAGAGGCGAGAAAAAATAGAGGAACCTAACAATAATTCTTTTTGGGCATTCTCAGGTAGACTACCATGCAAAGACAAGGTTGTTGTAGATGCACTAAAAACATTAATTGAAAATTTTTGGCATGACAACATAAGAGTATCACCCAACCAAAGAGATGTTGTTAGAAGGCAAATTGGGTCTAAAAATCATGAGCCACATGTGAAACACTATTTGGTTATGACTCAAACTAAATTTTATGAAAGATTCCTTAAAAAGTTTCCTCAAATAAAAATTTCTCAAAGATTTTTTGAAATGGCAAAACCTTTTTATATTAAGATTAATCATGTACGCACCACGTGTTGTTGTAGGATGCATATTGAATTTTCCATGCATTATGATATTTTTTGTCATATTTGTTCTACTTTGTACACTAACGATGTTTTGCAGGAATATAATATGCAAGCACCTCCTAAGTCAGCAAGAGAATTTATTTCAAGTGTGTTATGTAATAGACATGATGGTTGCATTTATTATAAGATACCCTGTTTGGAAGGTTCTTGTGCTATATGTGGTGGTTTGCAACATTTACCAAGATGCATACATTTGGAGAGCACACATGAAATTGGTATGAAACTAGTTTCTTTTGGAAAATACAAGATAGACACATATGGAGTTAAAGAAGGAAAAGATTTGAAGAGATGTGAGCTAGTGAAAAATGATATATGTGTAGCTCAATTTATGAAAATGTTTCAAGAGAAACTAGTTTATGAGTACATAATGCATACACATAGAGCTTGATGGTTAGATGAGCAATTCAAGTTGTGTAAGGACACATTTCGTCTTGGCACCATTGTCTCTATTGTTGATTTCGCTGAAAATTATACTCTACAACTTCAAAATGAAGTGCAATCCATGTATTATCACTCTACAAAAGTTTTTATTTTTGTAAACATAGCATTTATGCATGCAGATGATAGCATAGAGGAGGATAGAAAGGTTGTAAGAGAGTATCACTTCTACATAAGTGATGATCATACTCATTCATCAAAGTTTGTACAAGGATGCTTTAAAGTTTTCTATGATAGTTTAAGGGAAAGGAACATACGATACAATCGACACTTAATATGGTCAGATAATTGTACTGCACAATTCAAGAATGCAAGGATGTTTTATTGGCTGACAAGGATGCATGTGACAAGCAGTGTACAACATTTTTGGAATTTCACTGAGGCTGGACATGGTAAGGGAGAGCATGATGGTGCAAGAGCATGTGTGAAAAGAGCCCTAGCCAGGGAAGAATTGAAGTATGAAGGTGGTGTTGAGTTGGTAGATGCAGAAACAATTGTGCGATGGTGTAAGTCTACAATGGGTCTAGGTAATCCAAGTACGTCATTGGTTCATAGATATTTTTGGTTGATTACTGAATCTAACATTGAAAACTATCTAGATTGTGTACAGTTGCAGGATCGAGTGACATGCACTCATTTATGAGTTCAAATTCAAGTTCACTGGTAATTTATACGAGACAGATGGTATGTTTTTTCTCTTCGTGCATGTATTGTTTGTGGGAAGAATGTGAATCAGGAGAGTGGGTTGATAAATGGTCTTTTAGACCGTTGGTTCCCATTGACTCATATCAAATTCCCAAAGCACTACAATTGAGCCAAATGGAGACATTAGTGGATTTTGACCATGTATCTGACCTAGTGGATTCAGGTGATTTTTTGAGTTAATTTTTTTGCAAGTATTTTTTTTGGTTCATTTTGTTGTACATCATACTTTATTTTTGGTATTAATTAACACTTTATAAAATGCAGGTCATGTGTATGTAGTTGTTGTAGAAGAGAACAATGAAGAAGGAACAGATTACTATTTGTGTCGTTGTGTTGAGCCTAAAAGAAAATTGACAATCATAATCATTGATGGAGAGGGTATTGAGTACCCAATAGGGTCTGTTGTTGTGACAGGAACATGGCTTCGGAGATACCCTATCAAGAATTCTAATGTTTGGTTGTTTGAGGACTTTGAAACACATAGACATATTCTTCATTTCTCTAACCTTGTTTTTGCAACAAATATTCATTTGATGAAGTATCATTGTAGACCTCATAAGAAGATTTTATGGAAAGTTCATGAATCTGACCACGAGGCAATACTTGACACAATACAGGTTAGAGCCGATCCTGAAGGCTCACTTGATTGATTCTACAGTTCAAAGTAGAATGATTTTGAGAATTTTGTATAAATCATCGACGAATTGTTCTATATTTATTTTTTGTATATATAAATGCCCATGAGCTGATTTTTACATGTTTAGGGGCATAATTTTGTATATTTAAGTGGCAATGAGCTGATTTGTACATATGTACATGCCAAATTTTATATAAAAGCCCATGAGATGATTTGTATATTAAAATGGTGATGAGCTGAATCGCATATATTGTAATGCCAAATTTTGTATAAAAGCCCATGAGATTATTTGTAAGACAATTTTTTGTATAATCAAATAGCCAAGAGTTGATTTGAATAATATGTGACAATTTTGTGTGTCAATGTTTTGTGACTATGTTTTGAGTATATGTGATGTGTCCCTAGTCAATCATGAGCATTCTTGATTCTTGTATAATCATGGATAATTATTTGAGTCATTATTGGGTCATAGGGGTGATAGATTGAGACTAGATACAATTTGAGCAAAAATTGTCATTGTTGTCAAAAAAATTGTCAAAAAAGTTGTCAAGCAACTTCTACATTGCGTCGGTAGGGTATGACTCTCGATGTTCTGGTGCTTTGGGATCCACAACAAGGGCATGCCTAGCATAAACATGCCCACCCAGACCTGCTTGTGACATCGGTTTGTGTACATGAGGAACATAATCAATTCTAGCCAATCTTGCAACTTTTCCTTGCAAGCAACTGACGGTTTTTTGAGTAGGCGAAAAAATGCTATTAATTGAAAATGGCTTTGAGTTGTTGAAAACCGAGATAGGCCATTGTAGAGGAGCCTCACGCGATCCCACAGGATCAAGCAGATCAGAAGTATGTGTCATGGATTGGAAGAAATAGTCTGTCAAATTTTGATAATTTTTTGGACTTAGGGCACTTGAGAGATCTCACCGGTAGGGTACGACTCTTGACATTCTGGTGCTTTGGGATGCATAATAGGGGCATTCCTAGTGTAAACATGCCCACCCGGATGCACTTGCGATGTCGGTTCGTGCACACGAGGAACATAATCAATTCTAGCCAATCTTGCAACTTTTCCTTGCAAGCAACTAACAATTTTTTGAGCAGGCGAAAAAATGCTACTAATTGAAAATGGCTTTGAGTCGTCAAAAACTGAGATAGGCAATTGTGGAGGAGCCTCACATGACCCCACGAGATCAAGCATATTGACCGTATGTGTCGTGGATTGGAAGAAACAGTCCATCAAATTTTGACAATTTTTTGGACTTAGGGCACTTGAGAGATCTCACCGGAAGGGTATGACTCTCGATGTTCTGGTGCTATGGGATGCATGATAGGGGCATTCCTAGCATAAACATGCCCACCCAGATGTACTTGCGACGTGGGTTTGTGCACACAAGGAACATAATCAATTCTAGCCAATCTTGCAACTTTTCCTTGCAAGCAATTGATAGTTATTTGAGCAGGTGAAAAAATGCTACTAATTGAAAATGGCTTCGAGTCATCAAAAAATGAGATAGGCCATTGTAGAGGATCCTCATGCAACCCCATAGGATCAAACAAATCGACCGTATGTGTCATGGATTGGAAGAAACAATCTGTCAAATTTTGACAATTTTTTGGACTTAGGGCACTTAAGAGATCTGATCGGTAGGGTATGACTCTCAATGTTTTGTTGCTTTGGGATGCATGACAGGGGTATGCCTAGCATAAACATTCCCACCTAGATGCACTCATGACGTCAGTTTGTGCACATGAGGAACATAATCAATTCTAGCCAATCTTGCAACTTTTCCTTGCAAGCAACTGACAATTTTTTGAGTAGGCGAAAAAATGCTACTAATTGAAAATGGCTTTGAGTTATCGAAAACTGAGATAGGCCATTGTAGAGGAGCCTCACGTGACCCCACGGGATCAAACAAATTGACCATATGTGTTGTGGATTGGAAGAAACAGTTTGTCAAATTTTGATAATTTTTTGGACTCAGGGCACTTGAGAGATCTCACCAGTAGGGTATGACTCTCGACATTTTGGTGCTTTGGGATGCACAACAGGGGCATTCCTAGCATAAACATGCCCACCTAGATGCACTCGCGACGTCGGCTTGTGCACACAAGGAATAAAATTTGACCATTGCGAGCGTGAGGCTGCTCTCACACCAAACACATTGTTGTTTAACTTCATATTGTCGATTTTTGTTGTTTATATTCATATTGTTAATTACATATGCAAATATTCATTTAAATTTATAAAAGGGAAGCCACCAAATACAATGAATACACAATAATGTACTGAATACAAGGAGTTTTGTACGGTTAATTCAACATTTTAGAAATTTTATCAAATCATATTCCACGATTGCAATGTTTTGTATCATATATTTTTGTTGTTTATATTCATATTGTTGATTACATATACAAATATTCATTTAAATTTATAAAAGGACAACCACAAAATACAACAAATACAAAATAATGAACTCATTACACATTTATTGGATCGAATATCGATATTTATATATATAAAAAAAGGCATGTCTGCCAAGTCAATACAAGTATTATAAAAATGTGGCATATGCCATGTCCAAATCGATATACAATAAAAATGTAGATTATATCTACATGTATTGGTCATTCTATGACCAAAACTAACACTATATGATCCTAAACTTCTGGTGGATCATCAAAATCAAGCCTCTTTGGTGCAGTACGTGGCTCTGTAGATGGCTGCAAAACCACAATTCAAAAGCCAAGTTAGAATTCTTTTGTAGAAAATAGTTCACAATTGACATCATAACTATGCATTTAACTTTAATTCCTTTGCAATTGAAATGTAGATTACCTCATCGGCTCATCCAGGAGCTAATGTCTTCACTCTCCTCTCCTTGTCACTCTTAGGAGTTTTCTTGAAGACATACTTAAATGGATCCACATTATGGCCGTACCATGAACAAGTCTATTGTAGATCAAATGTACAATTAATACAATGTACTAACATAAATATATCAAAAACACTTAAAAGCTATAATATAGAGAACAATGACGTACCTATGCCTCAGATGCTTCTCCAATGGACTGAGGATGGCTCACCATTGATATAGAAATGGTTGCTATTACCTATACAAAAAATGTACAAGGATTAAATACAATTAATATAATGATAAGAATTGAAGGTTGAAAACAATTGATTTTACATATCAAACAAAAGTGTACTGGATCCTGATATGCTTCTCTAGTGCAAGGAGGAGGGTTCGCCATTGACAAAATAGGTATGGATATTTGTTTTATGAAAAAAATATAAGATTATAATATATCACAAGTTCACATGTACACATGCATAAAGTCATGAAATCAAGAAAATAAAGTAGAGATACATACCTCCACCCTCTCTTGATTCATGGGAAAATCAGGTGCATTCAACATATCCACAAAGCTCAATGGCCGTTGTACATGTAAAATAGACAAAAAACACTAATCAATCTACAAACCCCAACTAATACTTGATTTCAAAATTTTCAAACAATTGTACAACTAAAAATGTGTTTAATTACCTTCTTCACACATTTTGGTGTCTTTGAGATATTCTTTTTCTTCGGACGAGCCCTAGACATGGAGGGGGTGCCCTAAAAATAGAAAATTAACATGAGATATTAGTACAGATAATAAATTAAACATAATTTTAAAAATCTAAAATGAAATGACTTGCATATTCCATCAAATCAATACATAAAAAGAGTTGTACAAAATATGATACCGTATAGCCTTGTAGGCCAAAATCGATCACCGACGGTGTGATGTCATCAATCTGGGACATTTCATCCCCTGTCAACACCTACAAACCAGAAATTGGACCGAGCATTAAAGATAGTTAGTATATCTTGTATTTTTTTGAATTTAAAGTGTACTATTCTATTTTAACATGTTACAAAATTTATACCTCAGGCGTCGAAGTTGCAGCTATGGTAACTGGGGGAGGTGTATGGGATACCACTGCTACATCCTGAAATGCATATTATTTGTCTCAATTTAAATCGATGTATAAATGAAAATTAATTTATGTAATTACAAAATTAAAGTGACTGATAAATAAATGTTATGAATTCAAATCAACACACCTGTGTCTGTGGCTCATGGGAAAACACCATGTCCATCAACTCATCTGTCAGCGTGACATCCTCAACCGTGTGAGCCTGACATCTACAACTACAAATCATGCATAGATGATATGAGTATCCATCTACACTAGCTGCATCATCTATCCCCAAGCATATCCTCAAGAAACTGACACACATATGCTTGATGGGCTCTCTGTCGCCCTCTAACGACTCATCATCCAATACAATAGGGTGTGCTAATGATGTCCCATGCTGGATGATGGCACCAGTCAATGTTGTGGCCACCTGAAGAGTCTATAGCTCCATTGACTCTTTTAGCTCTAATGGGACAGCTTGATGCACCTTGGGTTTGGGTGCTAGGGGGGTGGCAACTCTTCGCGGCTAATCGCCTATGAGCTCTAGGTCTATATTGGGCAGAGCCACCACCTCTACCATGAAACTCTCTCATGTCAAAATAATTTGGGTGCACATTGAGCACAAACTCACAATATATTTTTCTCAAAAAATATAATGGCACCTCATAATTATTACAAGGTGGATCGTCAAAGACCATCCACCACCTCTGCTAAAAAAGATTCTTCATCTGCACATTGGTACACCAATGTATGGGAAACCTCTTTGCATTAGAAGGTAATGACTGACCAGTTTTGGGGTCAACAAAAAGGGCACATATTTGTTGTTTAGAAATATTTTTGTTTTTAATTCCATCATATGATAGCCCATTGGCATAGAATTGATGACACCTATCCCTAAAGCTTCCCCATTTGGTAATTTCTGTGGAAACAGCTATGGCACCACTAGCTAATGTTTCTAGGCTAGTGGCAAGGGATTGATGATGGTCAAGTTCAGAATTTTTCAATTTTACAATCAGTCTATTGATTTTGGATGTATTTTGCCCTAACTGATTAATTAATTCTTCCTGTGTTTCGGCTGTGCGATCAAAAGGAGGAATTGGTGGTTGTTCTTGTGTGTTTTCAGGAGGTGCATTTGGTTGTTCTTGTGGGTTTTCAGGAGGTGCATTTGGTTGTTCTTGTTCTAGATTAGAAGAATCTAGTTTTTGAAACAAAAAATGAAAAAACCTAATCAAAATTAATGAAATTAAATTCAAAATGTAAAAAAAATTGCCTAAACCAGAAAGAAAGACAAAACAAAAAATAACCTTGATCCATAGCCTGAGGACAAATTTCACACCCCATTCACAGTTTAGGTTAGAAAATGGGAAAAAAAGAAAGTAAAAAATGTGCTTTTCGGGTAAATGAGGACCCAGTTTTTTTTAAAAACTTTTTTCATCAGGCACCGCATACGTAGTTTTACTAGGATTATTATCATGTACATGCTCATTTTCCTATAAGCAGTGCGTATGCGCTAATTTTCCTAGGTGCAGTGCATACGCGCTAAGTTTCCTAAGCTCAGCGCATATGCACTACCTTTTCTAGGCTTGAGAAGAAGAAACCTAAGCACATACGTGGGAATTTGAAATTTTAAAACCGTGTACGCACTGCCTGTTTTTCCAAGTTTTTTTTGGGTGGTGTCCACTTTTCTGACCACCATCTTTGTGCACACGCCCTATTATCAGATGGAGTATATGGAGTGTATTGCTCAGGGGGAGCATACTAACAGGGAATCCATTTTTCACATGAGTGTTGCCATCAATGCCAAAGGGGGAGATTATTGGCAATCGACACTCATTGGATTCATTTTGTTGTCATTGATGGCAACAAGATCAGATGGAAGTCATAAACTGGCACTAGGAGGCATATACTGGTAGTTATCGACATTGGAAGCATTCAGGGCTACATTGGTACCGGCACTGACATCAATAATTTATTGGAAGCCGATATCAAGGAGGATTGACTTAAATCATTTTTTAATTATTATTGTCAAGTCCGACATTGAATATCTTTTGTAAATTTATTGTAAGTTGACATAAGGCATATCAATTGTAATATGTATATAGGCCACTCTGCTAGGTTAGTTTTGAAAGGAAGTGAGATATATGATATGTGTAGATATAGGAGAATATAACAGAAATGTATGATATGAAATATATGTATGGAGGTCATTTTGTATGCGAATGTTATATCATTCAATGATCTGTAGATGTCTTGGAAAGCATTCTTGGAGGAGAAGTGAAACCGATAGTAAACCAGTACACAATAGAACCAGAGCCAAAACTCTATTTGGCATAGCAGATGCATTATTGAGTTCATTCTCAGTAATTTAATTTAGCAAAAACCTTGTAGTTAATGAGGCTAATTAGTGATGAGCAGTATGTTCTAGGCAATGTGTCTTCCTGCAAGTGCAGACCCCTATTATATGTAATATCTTAATATCTTTTTATATGACCAATGAATTGATATTGTGGGTCACAAATCCCACTGTGGTTTTTACTCATTGAGGTTATCCACATATAATTTCTATGTGTTATGGTGTTCATTTATGTGGATGGTTTAATTGCTTCTTGTTATATGTTTATTTGTTTACCGATTTATATATGCATGGTCTAGAAAGATAAAATCTATTCATATCGATAGAAAATTGATTCACCCCCCCGCCCCCCCCTCTTAGTCTTCTTGGATCCCAATATATATTTATCACCATAAAACTACATGTATATTTTCCTCCATTTTTTTCTTTTGTATGATTGCATAATGTTCTAGTTTATAATAGTTTTAATATTTTGGCCTTTTGGTCCTGCTTTCTTTGATACCTCTAATATTATGTGGTAGCCTCCCCTACCTAGTCCTCAATAGTTATCATGGTAACTCATGGAGGGTCATATATCTTGAATTTATGGTATCATATAGTGTATATTGTTAAGTGGTCTTGTACTTTCTCTCAATTGAAGTTCCCATAGCCATAGCCAAATAAACAATAAAAGCTCATGTAGCTAAACCCTATGTTCTATCCATACACATCCAAAAATATCTCTATTCAATATTCTTCTTCTTCTTCTTCTTCTTTGGATGCCTATTTGTGTCATCTTTGTCCCACTTTATAATTTACAATATATATCTAGGGAATTTCTCAATTCTCCTCTTAGTGTGGTATCCCTCTTCATGCCTTTGATTATCAAACATTTATTCCTTATATATTCTTCCCTAATATAATTTTTAAATCAAAACATATGTTGGAAATTGACACTCATTGGATTCATTTTGTTTTCATTGATGGCAACAAGATTTGATGGGAGTCATATACCGACATTAGGGGGCGTTCATCGACAGACACTAGCATTGGAGCATCCAGTGTTACAACCGACACCGACACCAACATCCAACACTTCAGGGAAGCTGACATCAAGGAAGATTTATTTAGAAAATAATTTTATAATTATTGTATAAGGCTGATATTGTATACCTTTTTGTATTGTAATCTGACATAACACATATTGTTTTTAATGGGTATATAGGTCAATGTGTTAGGTCATTATGTGATATCATTAATCATTATGTGAGGATCATAACAAAATAGGATTGTGGAGTGCAAAGATCATTTGTATGCGAATGTTGTATCATGCAATGATCTGTAAAGGTTTTGTAAGACATTCTTGGAGGGAAGATGATACCGGTAGTAGTGTTCAGGGTTTATGAACTGGTACAGAGAAGAGCCATAACCGAAACTCTTTTTGACATAGTAGATGCATTTTGTGAGTTTATTTGAATTTTTTTCCTTTAGTGGAAGCTTGTAGTCAATGAGACTCTTTAGTGATGAGAAGTGTGTTCTAGACCTTGTGCCTTCCTACATGTGCAAGCCCCCTCTTTATGTAATATCTTTCATATGGCCAGTGAATTGATATTATGGGTCACAAATCCCACCGTGGTTTTTCCTCTTTGACGTTTTCCACATATAAATTCTATGTTTTATGGTGTTCATTCATGTGGATGGTTTATTTGCATCAAGTTATATGTTCATTTGTTTATCGGTTTATATGTGTATGGTGGGTAAGTGCACAAAGGTGGTGGTCAGAAAAGTGGACACACCAAAAAAAATATATGAAAAACACCAAAACGCGTATGAGGTAATTCAAATTTAAAGAACCCCATATGCCTTTAGGTTCATTTTGCCGAGCCTAACCAAAGCTAAAGCACGTGTGCAGTTTAAAACATACTAACCGCGTACACAGTTTAAAGAATACTAATCGCGTATGCAGTTTAAAGCATACTAACCGCGTACGTAGTTTAAAAACTAGAATCATGTATGTGGTTCTGTCCGTCAATAAAATGCAATTCACTTAGCATTCCATTAGGTTTTTTAGTAAGATATATACATAAAATATAACATTTATGTATATATTTTCTCTTTGTCTTTTATCTTTCTTATACTTTAAGTTATATTTTATGTATATATTGTCAGGATGCTTGAGAGTGGTTCCAGATCTCTAAGAGTTATAATGCAGATTCTAGTTTTTTGAGTATTCATATAAATTTTAGACTTAGTCAAATTTCAGTAATTAGTATGCTCATATCAACATTATGTCTCTCATCTCTTCCCTACATTCCCCCTCTCTCTTCTTTAACCCCTACCTTTTTGTCTCTTAGGCGTCTCCCTCTCTACTTTCTTCCCTCTCTCGGGTATCTCTCCATCTCTTTCTCATCTCCCTCACCCTCTTTCTCTCTTTCATATATCCCTCTCTTTCTCTCCCTCTCTCAAATATCTCTATCAAGTTTCTCTCCCTCTCTCAAATATCTCTCCTCTTCTATCCAGTTCTCTCTCTCTCTCTCTCTCTCTCTCTCTCTCTCTCTCTCTCTCTCTCTCTCTCTCTCTCTCTCTCTCTCTCTCTCTCTCTTTCTCTCTCTCTCTCTCTCTCTCTTAAGTCTCTCTCCCTATCTGCCTCTCTATCTCTCTATCTCACTCTCCTCCTCTGTCAAGTGTATCTCTTTCCCACTCTCTCCCTACCTCCCCACCTGCCTCTCTCTCTCTCTCTCTCTCTCTCTCTCTCTCTCTCTCTCTCTCTCTCTCTCTCTCTCTCTCTCTCTCTCTCTCTCTCTCTCTCTCTCTCCCATTCTTTATCTCTGAAGTCTCTCCCTCTCATCCTCATTCTCTCTATCTCACTCTCTCCTTCTCTCAGATGTCTCTCTCTCATTCTCTCCCTCTCCCCTCTCCCTCCCTCTCTCCCTTTCTCATTACCTCTCTTTCTCACTCTCTTCCTATCTCCCTTTCTTCGCACCTCTCTCTCTAGTCTCTTGTAATATCCTTCCACCCCTTCCTCCCTCTCACTCAAACTCTCTCTATCTCTCACCCTCTCTTTCTCTCTCTCTCTCACCTTTCCTCTCTTCACCTCTTAGGTCTATCTCTTTCCCTCCCAATCCCTCTATCCACCTCTCTCTCTCTCTCTCTCCCTCTCTCTCTCTCTCACACACACACACACACACATTTATCTCTTGTCTCTCCCTCTTAGTCTCTATCTCTCTATCTCACTCTCCTCCTCTCTTTGGTGTATCTCTCTCCCCCTCTCTCCCTCTCTAGGGTCAAAATGTATTCTTAGGGGTCATATGGTATCATAGGGATCCATGCATGTGTCCTAAGGGGTCATAGGACACCATATGACCCATAATGACACATAAGAGATCATATGGAGTCCTAAGGGGTCATAAGACACCATATGACCCCTCAGCACACCATACGACTCATAATGACACAAAATAGTATCCTAAGGGGTCATAAAATACTATATGACCTCTTAGGACACCATACGATTGATAAGGACACCATATGGAGTCTTAAGGGGTCAAATAATGTCCTAAGGGGTTGTACGAGACCATATGACCCCTTAGGATACCATATGACCCCTAATGACACCATATGGTGTCCTAAGGGGTCATAAGGTGTCCTAGGGGTCATACGACACCATAAGACACATAACGATACCATATGGTGTGCAATGGGTCATTGGACACCATATGACCCTTAGAACACAATACGACCCCTAACAACATCTAATGGGTCATAGGACACTATATGATCCCTTAGAACACCATAGGACCTATAATGATGCCAAATAGTGTCCTAAGGGGAGATAGAACACCATATGACCCTTTTGGGCACCATATGGTGGTGCTATGGGTCATATGGTATCTTGAGGGGTCATATGGCATCCTATGACCCCTTAGGACACCATATGATGTCATTATGGGTTGTATGGTGTCTTAAGGGGTCATATGGTGTCCTAAGGGGTCATAGGACACCATATGGCCTCTTAGGAAACAATATGACCTCTAATGACACCTAAGGGATCATATAATGTCCTAGGAGGTCATAGAATACCATATGACCCTTTAGGACACCATACGACCCATAATGACAGCATATGGAGTCCTAAGGGATCATATGGTGTCCTAAGGGATCATAGAACACCATATGACCCATTAGAACACCATATGATCTATAACAACACATAAGAGGTCATATGGAGTCCTAAAGGGTTATAAGACACCATATGACCCCTTAGCACACCATACAACCCATAATGACACCAAATGGTGTCCTAACAGGTCATAAAACACTACATGACCTCTTAGGACACCATATGACCCATAATGACACCATATGGAGTCCTAAGGGGTTGTAGGAGACCATATGATCCCTTAGGACACCATATGACCCCTAATAACACCATATGGTATCCTAAGTTGTCATAAGGTGTCCTAGGGGTCATACGACAACATAAGACACATAACGATACCATATGGTGTTCTAATGGCTCATAGGACACCATATGACACTTAGAACACAATAAACCCCTAACAACATCTAAGGGGTCATATGGTATCCTAAGGGATCATATGACGCTATATGATCCATTAGAACACCATAGGACCTATAATGATGCCAAATATTATCCTAAGGGGTCATGGAACACCATATGACCCTTTAGGGCACCATATGGTGTTGTTATGGGTTGTATGGTATCTTGAGGGGTCATATGGCATCCTATGACCCCTTAGGACACCATATGATGTCTTTATGGGTCGTATGGTGTCTTAAGGGGTCATATGGTGTCCTAAGTGGTCATAGGACACCATATGACCTCTTATGAAACAACATGACCTCTAATGACACCTAAGGGATCATATGGTGTCCTAAGAGGTCATAGAATACCATATGACCCTTTACTACACTATACGACCCATAACGACACCATATGGAGTTCTAATGGATCATATGGTGTCCTAAGGGATCATATAATACCATATGACCCATTAGAACACCATATAACCCATAATGACACATAAGAGGTCATATGGAGTCCTAAGGGGTCATAAGACACCATATGACCCCTTAGCACACCATACAACCCATAATGACACCAAATGGTGTCCTAAGGGATCATAAAACACTATAGGACCTCTTAGGACACCATACAACCCATAATCACACCATATGGAGTCCAGGGGTCAAATAGTGTCCTAAGGGGTCATAGGAGACCATATGACTCCTTAGGACACTATATGACCCCTAATGACACCATATGGTATCCTAAGTGGTCATAAGGTGTCCTAGGGATCGTAAAACAACATAAGAAACATAACGATACCATATGGTGTCCTAATGGCTCATAGGACACCATATGAGGTCCTTAGAACACAATATGACCCCTAACAACATCTAAGGGGTCATAGGACACTATATGATCCCTTAGCACACCATAGGACATATAATGATGCCAAATAGTGTCCTAAGGGGTCATAAAACACCAAATGACCCTTTAGGACACCATATGGTGTTGTTATTGGTTGTATGGTGTCCCGAGGGGTCATATGACATCATATGACCCCTTAAGACACCATATGATGTCATTATGGGTCATATGGTGTGTTAATGGGGTCATATGGTGTCCTAAGAGGTCATAGGACACCATATGATCTCTTAGGAAACAATATGACCTCTAATGACATGTAAGGGATCATATGGTATCCTAAGGGGTCACAGAGTACCATATGACTCTTTAGGACACCATATGACCCATAATAACATCATATGGAGTCCTAAGGGGTCATATGGTGTCATAAAGGATCATAGAACACCATATGACCCCTTAGTACACCATACGACCCATAAATATTATCCAACCAATACATCCACATGATCCAAAGAAACCAATACATTCATTTTCTTCAAACATTCTACTTTATATCCTATCTTCTTTAAAAAGAAAAAGAAAACCGACCACCTTATCAATCTTCTTATCACCTTATATATATGTAAACAAAAAGAAGATATATTGGAGGGAGGGAGAGAGGGAGAGGAAGAGAGAGGGGAGGGAGGGAGGGAGAGGGAGAGAGGAAGAGAGAGAGAGAGGGAGAGAGAGAGAGAGAGAGAGAGAGAGAGAGAGAGAGAGAGAGAGAGAGAGATGGGGTATGGAGGAAGGGAGAAGGGGAGAGAGGGAGACAATACACATACATACACAAATATGTATATACATTTAATATATTATATATTATTATATACATGCATATAAATATTATATATTTTTTTATTTTTTATATTATATATAAATTATATATTATATGTATATACACATATTATATATACAATAGCATATTATACACACTCCCAAAATTTAACAAACTTAGCCTGTACGTGCTATTTATAGTAAAAATAGTGCGTACATGCTTTTTATAGTACAAATAGTGCATATGCACTTTTTATAGTAAAAATAGCGGATACGCACTTTTTATAGTACAAATAGTGCGTACGCGCTTTTTATAGTAAAAATAGTGTGTGCGCGCTTTTTATAGTAAAAATAGTGCGTGCACGCTTTTTATAGTAAAAATAGCGCGTGCGTGCTTTTTATAGTAAAAATAGCGCGTGCGCACTTTTTACTATAAAGATAGAACGTATGTCCTTCTTACACAATAAGTACCTCGTACACGCTTTTTATACCATAGGTGCCCCGTATGCACTTTTGTCTGTTTAGGCTTGGAAATAGGCCTGGATGACAAAGCTACGGTTTGGAAGTTTGATTTCCCTCCATTTCCCTCTTTTTTGGCATGTTTTATTTTATCAACTTGATTTCTCGACTTTGTCATCATCAGGTTTACACATCATCAAGTGGGTATTTCTAAAATTTCCACCATATTTTCACCCATCTTCTGAGCTTTCTAACCATATAATGTTTTTAAAAATTGAACAACAATAAGATATTATTATTGATTTTCTTTTACTAGTGTCTCCATAGTTCTCACAGACATATGTGCACCATATTTTTAATAATTTTTTATATAATTATCTAAATTTAAAAAAAATTATATATTATTGTAGTGAGCTTGATTCTTTACAATTTAAAAAAAAAATTGCATTTTTGATATTTTTAGTGTAACTTATGCTTTATGCACGAACAGGTACCTAATTTTCAGGATGTGCTCTATCTGAAAAATCATAAAAAAAAATACACATCTTCTAGTGCCGACTCTTAACTATCTTTCAACCAAAGGATTTGTCAAAATACTAAATCTAAATATGACTTTTTTGATGTGCACGTTAGACACTATGTTATGTTTTTCTAAAAAAACCAGGGTCTGTTTTTCATGCACAAAGGATTTGACCCCCTTAATCTTATCCAATTTTAAAAAAGTTTAGTAGTTTGGAAACTAGATTCAGAGTAATACAATATTTTTTCTTTGATTATCTTCATATCTTGAGTGGATGACTTTCAAATTTTGCCTCCAAGTTCAGGGTCACCTGATTTCAGAAAGAAAGTGTCCACTTATACCCCCCTTTTTGACCACCATCTTTGTGCACTTACCCTGGTATAAAGGCATAAAATCTTCATTTACCGGTAGAACATTGATTCCCCCCCCTCTCAGTGTTCTTGGATCCCAACAACATACTTCCTCCAAGTGGGAGAGAAGTCTTGACATCTTTCTCACCTTTCCTTAAAATTTATTAATTCAACATTATGTTTTGGAACTCTAATTAAAATGATCAATTTCATCAATTCCTACTAAATTGTTCTCCCTAATCTTTTAATGTGATTATATTATGGTGATCAATTATACTACATCCTTATACGAAGAGGAAATCTTCTCATCAACTTCTTCTATAATGTGAGAGGTTAGCCCTAAAACAAAATAGTTGATTTATTTTTTTATGCCAAGGTTTCTTCTATGTTTCTAACTACACTTTTAAATCATTGTTCATAATATTTTACTAATCCCTCCTTAGTTTTTATTGTCTTCCATATTTTATTTTTTTTGTTCATACATTAGGTGAGTGCAAATGGGTTAGGTGTGTCCAATGTTAGATGAATAAATAGAAAGGGAAAATAAGGCAGAAGACTTTCAAGGTTTAGAGATTAGTTTTTCCACATATCTTATACCTTGTGGGTATTGTCGTATTAGTAATCCTACAAGTATGGCTTCCACAAGGAGGAATTGAGATGGGAAGTGGGTTGAGGACAATGAGTAGGGAATAATTAAGATTGGGAGTGAGTTGAGGGAAATGAGTAGGGAAAATATTATAAGATCAATTTTTTTTGACTTAAAGGAAAAATGAATCTTCAAATTTGAAATTAAGGATAGTCAATACTCAATGCTAAAGGAGAGAAAGCATGGAAAATTGTAAATGGAGAATAATTGAGGTTCATGAATTAGTTTTATAGCTTAAAAGGTGCATGATTACATGGAGACCTAAAATCTCAAGGCCAAAGACAAAGCAGTGAGTGGATGCATAGTAAATCCATGATAAGGTACATGGTATTGAGAAGTTTAAAAGACTAAAGTAGTCAAAGGTCTCAAACAAAAATGTAAATATTGGATTTCAAGGAATGGAGGGAAATAATATTGCCAAGGGGAAACCTATAAGCCCTATAAAGGATACAAAATGATACAACCACCCCTAACACTTAGATATTTCTATAGGTTAAGGTATTTAGGCATTTGACAAGTATAATGAAAGACAAAATACTACAACAAGAACATTTTTTGATAAAGGGGTCTATTGAATGATTTACTAATTGGTTATAAATAGTGGCCAAACATGGTTCTATTAAGAAAGGAAGCACCCAACTTAGATAAATATGCACTTACTAATATAGGCCCCAACATCACCTAGAAAGAAGTAAGACAAAGATATCACATAACAATTATAGGGACAAAAATATACATTTTTCATTAATATCAATGAGGGGGCTCTATAGACAACAAAGTCAAACTAAAATAAATTAGAAGAATACAAGTGTCCTTGGTCACATCTTTTTTGAGAAAAGAACATTGGTTGCATCTTTTTTATGATCCAAGTGTTGCCCTATATTCAGATGTGATTTCCAACATGCATGCAACAAGACAATAAATCCACACATCCACCATAGGTTTAACTCAAGAAAACAGATCCACCAATCCACCACAGGTTTAACTCACATCTTGATGGTAAATTTGAGGATGTCCTCAATATAACTAGCATGAGCAAGTAGGTTAATCATAGATGTAGTACACCAAATGTTACCCATGTGAAATATGTACAACTCACATTCACTAAAGCATACACATAACACAAACAAAGTTTATAGTTTCAGAATATGCTTCCACAATTTCCATTCCGTATATTAAAGCATTTCCAGTGATAATATCTGACAAAAATCACCTTCCCATTAAGCTTCATACATGTGACAAAAATCCCTCTGTCCATTAAGTTTGCAAAGTCTGGCTTTAGACCTGCTAGTTGCATTTGGTTTAAAGATGAAAATATTTGTTACGTATATCATACAATCATGGCATTTCATGAGACCGCATTTCTATGGGGTATCCTGTGAAACAGTTCAGGTGTGTCGCCTATGCTTCCACATTATGCATACTTGTCTACGAGGCCAGTTGTAGCTACAATATGTGACAAAGTTCCTTTTTGTCCATATCCCCTTCCAAAGTTCCCATTTTGTCATAGGCAGGGAGGATGCTGGTAAAAATTGCAGAGTCTGGATTTACACCAACTAATTACATTCATTGAAACTTCAAAAATCCTTTTGAACAGACACAGTTTGCAGCTCGGATGTCCTGCAACTGTTGCATTTAACGAGACCACATTTCTTTGAGGTATCCTGTAAAATAGTTCAAGTGTGTTGTCAATGCTTCCAAATTGTAGATTCATGTCTACCAGTGCAGTTCAAGCAGCAATGGTGGACGTCCATACCTTGTTCCAAAGCTCCCATATTGTCAGAGGCCTGGAGTATGCGTGAAAAGTGTTAGCGTTGGGGACAATATAGATACAGGCGGGAGAAAACATACGTCATATAACAAATCATATCCACATGAAGAAGTATATGTAAAAAATATATGTGTAATATATAATATCTAATGTCATGGAAAAAAGATTAGTATGTAAATGTATGAACATGCTAAATCATATACATATATATAAAATATAATTCTTAAAAATGTAAATTTAATAAATAAATTAATTAACATCATAAAAAATTAAGTAAACAATATAAAATAATAAACTAATAAATAGGGCAAAAAAATAATAATAACAATTTATCATTCTTTCAATTTTTTTGAAAAGATGAAAGATCAGCTGCTGTAGTATTTTTGGAACTAGATTGTGTTTACTTTTTTGCATCAATGTTTTGGATCACACTGCATGATCCATTAGACTATAAAGAAGAAGAGAGAGGAAAGTTGGAAGGAGGCTCAAAGCAACCAAAATCAAAGACAAAAAAGAAGGGGGTTAAAATAAACAAATTATCAAACAAGAACTAAAAAGCTAAAAAAGTTTAAAAGACAAAACCAAACTTACTTTATATATGTGTGTGTGCCCAAATATATATATATATATACACACGTGTACACACATACACACACATAAAGTAAGTTTGGTTTTGTCTTTTAAATTGTTTTAGCTTTTTAGTTCTTGTTTGATTTTTTGTTTATTTTAACTCCCCCTCCTTTTTTGTCTTTGGTTTTGGTTGCTTTGAGCCTCCTACCAACCTTCCTCTCCCCTCTTCTTTTTAGTCTTGTTCTAACTTGCAACTTGTCATTTTATGACTCCTAGCCCTCTACTATCCTAATCCTCTTTCCAATTTGTTTATTTCTTTAAATAAAGAGTGTTTTAAGTTTTGTTATTGCGAACCTTGACATCTTTTTTGTATACTTTTGATATGAGATCAAAGTAATAATTTTAATATTAAAATAAGGAGGGAAAAATGCTAACTTTTTTGTTGTCTTGGATACAAAGGAGCAGTCTGATTGTGCTGTTTGGGGTCTATTATGGTTTTTTATCAACATCAATGTATTATCTCAAATCCATGTTGATTCAAGACAAGATATTAGATAGAAATGGTGACAAAATCATTCCTATGGAAAAATTAATTCTTAAGGGTTCGTTTCTTGGTCAAGTTGTATCAAACTTTTTTTTCTCATCTACATGTGTAAATATTAACTCTATAAACAAATACAATGGAATATAACAACAAGTATGGATGTCTCAAATAAATTTATCTAAAGAAATAAGCACATAACAATTTTTGCCATAATCTCATAATCTCATAATCAATCATTCTCTCAATTTTATTTCAAATTCATAATTGAAATTGGGAGAAAATAAATTTGAGATAATTCTCATCTACACTTCTAAATATTCTCCCAATACTTTGATACCAATCAGTGCTATTCCCCTTGTAATTAGCAGCATATCCATCAAATTTAGCTTGGCAAACTTTCTTTCTTTCCCCCAAATGGAGTTGTATAAACATACGTCGTTATAATTGTTTCCTTCGTATATCACAATCAAATACCTTACTTTTGGTAAGAAGAGCATTTGACTTGTATTCCACTTGATTCTTGATACATTTATTATTAAAGAGGAATTAGAGTATATAAATTCGACACTCAATTAGGCGATCGACTTGCTGCCAAAGTTTTCTGTGAGTGACCAACAAATTATGGATGTCAAATATACCTTTCTTTCATATTTTCTTCCTAGGCTTGTGTTTTGCTTTGCTTAGTCTTATTTCTCACGTTCACATAGATGATTAACATTGCATATGAGTTTTTCTTTCTTTATAGAAAACTTGAAAATGAATTATTGTAAGATTGTGCCCCGAAAACAATTTATGTCTCTCATAACTCACTTTGAATATGTTAATTTTATTTCT
The DNA here is from genome assembly GCF_030272615.1 of Cryptomeria japonica. Lineage (NCBI taxonomy): Eukaryota > Viridiplantae > Streptophyta > Pinopsida > Cupressales > Cupressaceae > Cryptomeria > Cryptomeria japonica. The sequence continues at coordinate 226,390,012 of NC_081409.1, forward strand.
GAAGATCCTCTTTTCTATAGTTTGATTGATGATAAATAAGATAAAATAGCATTTATGATAAGTTGTTTTCAAAAAAATTTAATAGATAGTGGTAAACTCTTACTAGATGTTATGAGGCAAGATATGAATCCATTGATATGCAACCTTTTAGTGGGCCTAATGGCACAGTTTTAATATTCCTACATGCAAGTTATGATACCCAAAACATGAAATACAAACAGGATGGAAAGGTAACATGACAAGAAGCACAATTGACATTTACTTTAAAAAATGTCTATATACCTATATTTATATTGAATTTCAACAAATTCAACCATCATTGACATAGTAATGAACAACATAAAACATCAACCATATCTATCATAATTTAAGAAATGGCCGCCAAAATTGTCTATAGCAGCTGGAAGCCATTTCCTGAAAGACCGTATTTCACATGCCAATGCACCAACAATGTTTCTCACACCAACTAACACGATTGATTGCCAAAAAAATTGCCTTTTAAGACTGCAATATGTTTATTTAAGCATGGTTTATCATCAGAACCTGATCAAAGTATTGGGTGTGCTTATGTTGGCTGTGTGATTGGTATTTCTTTCTTAAGTTGAACAATTCTTGAATTTTGCCTTTGGAGCTGTACTTTTTAATAATGATTGTACACTAGGTCTTTTTGTTTTTTCTTCCTAAGATGGTTTTTGGTTAACCAAAACCATCTCAGCAAAAGTTCTCTCTAATACGGCTGGGTTTAAAGAGCACGCATTAAGATGGCAGACTGCTTAGACAAAGTGCGTGAACTGTTTGACAGAATGCCTCGAAGAGATGTCATTTCATGGAACGCAATGATTGCAGAATATGCACAAAATGGATTTCGCAAGGATGTTCTAAAATTCATTAAATTCATTAATGTAATGAAGCACTCTCGAACACATTCTAACATTGTAATATGTGCTTGTGTATGTGCAATCACATGATTGACCCTTACTGCACTACACCTACGGTCACATCATTATTCTTGCATCGTTGACATTCTTGCTTATGTTGGCTATATTGGATCAATTTTTTTTTTCATCAACAAATATAATAAATTATAAAACTAGTATATATCTATTTAAAGAAATGTGTGAACATATATCAATTGAAATTATTTATTTACCTTAAAATTAAAGCTATGAGATTTCCACAATCTATCTTATATTCTTATGTATTTTTCTGGATTCGATTGTGTGTATGGAAAAAAATACACACAATCGAATCCAGAAAAATACATAAGAATACCTTAAAATTATTAGTTCCTCCCTCAATTTCTACACATATTTCCATAATTAAAATAATAGTATTTATCTATTATTCTTTTGACTTGACAATTTAGTACATGATGTTTTCATATAGCATTTTCCAGATGGCCATTAATTACTTTTTACAGTGAATATAAATCTAAAAAAATCTATGACAAGAAAGCATTTACAAAATGAATCCTAATAGATCCTATCGCCTGATTTTTTGAATTATTTCATTGAATGCTTATTTTCAGAGATCAAATTTTTTTTCTTGGTGTGCATTGCTTTATTGTGTCTCAGTGATTTGAAAAGCTTTCTCAGTGTGTGATTTCAGAAGCAGTTTAATGGGTTGCATTTCAACAGGAAAAATTATCTTACCTAGGTTTTTTCTGTAATGGATAAAAACAAGTTCTCAACAGCTTGAGTTCAACGGTGGAGGAGTTCGATAAGCTGGATAATCCGAGGATTTGAATTGGAAGATTAGAATTTTTGTTCGTGTAGAGGGTGAAGTGGATGTGAAGAGCTCTATGTTTGGTGTTGCAAGTCTCAATGAACCATGTATGGTGATGTAATACATATATGAACATTTGAGATAGCAGCGTGAGACATCTTTATACACTCTTCCTATAGTTTTTCACGCATCTTGGGTTTTCTTAAGCAAAATCTTGGTGTCGGTTCTCATTTGAGGTGTGTATGATCTTTGCTTTTGTCTTTAGTTTTAAGGAAGTTTAGATTGTAGTAATCATATGGAATGGATATTGTAATGGAAGTTGAGTGTGTTTTTTGTTTGTAGAGTTATCATGGGTTTATTGTAGATAAGAACCTTAGTCTTTTACAAATTAAGTGGTATCTAAGATATAAAGGATCAATAATTAAATTATAGCATAACCTAAGGTTAAGGTCTATAACTTGGATAATCTTGTGGTGGCAAGGGGTGACTTCATTTTCATATTTATTTGAAAGATTTCAATTGGAAGATTAGGATTTTCACTCTTGTAGTAGCCAAAGTAGTATGAAGAAGCTTGTGTTTAATGTTGTAAGTCTCAATAAACCATGTGTATTGATGTAATGTCTATGTGAATATTTGAGATAGAAGCATGAGATGTGTTTACAGACTCTTTATAGGTTTTTTCACTCATCTTGGGTTTTCTCAAGAAATACCTTGGTGTTTGGTTCTCATTTGAGGTGTGTGATATTTATTCTTGTTGTTTATATGCTTCTATAAATAGTTCTAAGCAAGTTTAGGTTACGATAATCCTATTAAATTGATAATATAATGGAAGTTGAGTGTTTTTTTTTTTATTGTATAGTCCTCATGAGCCTATTGTAGATAATGACTATAGCATAACCTCGGTCTTTTACAAATTAAGTTGTATCTAAGATTCTAAGATATAAAGGATCGATAACAATGTTGGTGGAGACAACATTCCATATACTAGCTCAAGTGGAACTAATAATCTTATTCCATACAAACTTGAAATTACCTCTGGATGGTGGATAAGAATATGAAGAGCTATGGTAAGGGATGAAGAATATGGTGAGATCCATTTCAAGTGGTTGGAAGATGATGTTGTGATAATAAGCAATGTGGTGGAAAATTTTGAGTGGTTGGATAACATATTGATTGCTTTAATCAAGAGTTTGAAAAGAAAGATGTCTCATAAAAGAAGAGAGCTAGGAAAGTTTGAAATTCAAAGAGGAGATTCTTCAAAAGAGAGTTTCTTCAAAGTTAAAGATAAAATAGATATTCAACACTATAATTGATAAATAAGTATGGAAAAATATGAACAACATATTTCACAAATAAAAGTTTATTTAATTTGCACAAACCCTTGCCACACAAATAAATTTTACTTGTTAGACTACATGCTAGTCACATATTTACATTGTACAAAAGTTATGCATTGTCCTTGGACTATATGAAATTACCCTGAACTCCCCAGTTCAACAGTTTATTAGCCTCCATGTTACCTTCCCTCCTAATACAAGATATTTTGAAATTTTGAAAACTGTTCAATTTGGATAAGATAAGGTGAATGAACCTATTCAATTTAAAATTTTGTGCCTCCCCATTTGCATTTACAATGATTTAGGAATCATCTTCAAGATGCACAGTCTAAGCAGAAATTTGAAGCCTCAAATTGACAGCCAAAATTGCCACTCGTGCTTTAGCTTCCTTGTTCGTATGATCATCTAATATCTAAGCTCCTACCACCAAAGTCTTGCTCGAATCATCTGTACCAATGCATCTTCCACTTAAAGAGCCTGAATATTCCTTTGGCGCCCCCATCAAAATTAATTTTAGTATAATAATCCTTCGGTTTATGTGATTTCACTTCCTCTGATCTATGAGTGATAGGATGTCATTTCCCTATTCAAGACCTCAAAACAATAAGATTCAATATACAATTAAAAAAGTTTTAAATAAAGATTTAAACTTATTATTAAAAGAACAAACATGATATCACAAAACCATCAAGACTGTTACCAGTCCATTATCCATATTCTCAAGATTAGGCATGAATATCATTATGCTGATAGATAGATTACTCATGGGGCAAGACTAAAGGTATACCTGAAAGGAGATGATTACAAGCTGATCCGATTTGTATTCACAGTCAACAAGGCATTGGTGGAGATAATCATATAGAACATTAAGCTGAGAACCGAGATGGAACACCCATCATACGCACAAGACATATGTTGTCCGTTAAGATAATAAACATTATTCATAAAGGTCTATATTCAAATATTGGTTATGGTTTAGTAACACTCATTATCATATCAATTATGAAAAGATAACAAATCGACCTCTTATGTGAAAAGATACAATCATAGTTAAGATCGTGATTAAATAAGTAATAGCATTGCAACAGACTTGTCAAGAAGAAGAGGCACGACCTTTGGAATGAAGAGTTCCCACATCTTCAAAGGAAGCATGAAATTATATTAATACATCTGGAATCCATTTGCAAAGGAAGGGGAGGAAATCATAGTAAAATTATAAAGGAAATGATATAAGACACAATCTGATCGAAACTTGGACTATAAATCCATGGAAGAAATCAAGATGTGGAATACGGAATCACAAAATATAACAATCAGCCAGCACCAAGACTATTGCATAAGATCGTTGCCTAATGCAAACATAGGTTGCATAGAATTGTCAATATAATCTAAGGAAGGAGGTCCTCTATTCTACTCTACAGGTTAAAACACGTAACAACTACATATTCTGACTATTACATCAGATATAGGGGAGTTCTAGGTCAGATGTTGTTTCTTTTGATTATGGATATCATATTTGGATATGCTCTTCACGCATCTGCCAAGTTGGTTGTCGCCAGTTACAAGAACAACAAGTATAGATCAGGTGTAGCATCGTTGATTGCAAGGAAGAACTGGACACGTTGGACACAACATCCAGTCTATTGCTGGCTTATATTTCCATATCTGAGAAAGTGACTATAACGGTCTAAGTGGTCCTATCATATCAAACACCGTGCAAATTAAAGAATCATTTTTGTGATAATAGTCCTATAATTACAAGCGATGTTATATTATATTTTATACACCTCAGTCATAGCAATATCCGACCAATAAGACCAGATCATCTTGTATATTAAGCGGCCATATCTGATATAGTAGAGATCATAGTGATCATTGCAAGGTCAATTAACTTAAGCATGCATCTAATTGTCTAAATCAGGTATAGCAAGAGCTATTGGAATTCCCCATTTAATCATCATTACATTAATATCTCAGTTAAGAGTGTTATCAGATATTGTAATTAATAATAAGCATTAAGATTACAAGACTCATCGACCCACAAATCTAAATCTAAGGGGGAGGATCAGAGATGGAGGTTCTTATTTCATAGGAAAGCACTCAATAAGAACAACAGATCAAATCAAAACTGTTATTAAGTTGCAAAAAGTAACACCTTGTTATTGATTTGGATATCTTTTAATAGAGAAGAGGTTTATGTTATAGGAGAACTATTCTCAAGTATATAAATCGGGAAAGTTATAAAGATAAGTCTTATTCTTCTAAATTATTCTAAAAAATTTAAATTAAATATCATAATGAAATGCCTTCAATTTGGGTCAATTTTATATTCCAATTCTCACTTTAGGTTCGAATGGCTGTCTTGGGATTAAATTAAGGGAATTCTCAATTGAGGACATTACAATGGTATTAAAGCAATGATCTTGCCATCTTGTAGGGTAAAAAAAAAAAAGTAGATGAGGAGAAACACTTTCAGATTTATAGACATAATTGTTTCCATCAGACATAGCAACAGTGGCAACAAGTTCATTACATGGTCCATCATCACACTTAGAAGAAAAATTGGAGCTATTTGCAAATTGGAAGATCATCATCAACACACTTATCAAAGCCAACTATGTTTGAGAATGTATATATCATGAATTAAATTACCTAAATAGTAAAAGTTGGAATGAAACTTAAATGCTAAGAAGGTTAGTGGAAGACCTATAAATAAACTTGGAGAAAACTTGAAGCATTTGTAAAAGATTTATAAAGAATAATGTATGCAGATTGGAGTGTAGCATAATTTGTCAAGCAATCAAGGACTAAATGTGGGGAATCAAAAAGGAAGTGGGTATTAAAACATTCAAGAAATAAAGTAAACACATAGAGAGGTGTCATGGCTCAAAGAAGTCGACATGTTGCCTAGGTGAGTAGGATGAAACAAAGAAGGTCAATCCTCTCTAAGTATAAGGGCTCAAGGAAGCCAATATGGGGTAATGTGGCTCAAGGAAGACAGTACCTTAGATGAGTAGGATGATACAAAGAAGGACAATCCTCTCTAAGTATAAGGGCTTAAGGAAGCCATCACCCTAAGATGAGTAGGATGACACAAAGAAGATCAATTCTGTCTAAGTATAAGGGATCAAGGAAGCCAAAGGTGGGTAGCTTGGCTCAAGGAATCCAACACCCTAGTAGAGTAGGATGACACAAAGAAGGCCAATCCTCTCTAAATCATAAGGGCTCAAGGAAGCCAAATATAGGCATCTTGACTCAATGAATTCAATGCCCTAATTAAGAATAAGGGCTCAAGGAAGCCAAATGTGGGTAGCTTGACTCAAGGAAGTCAGTACTCTTAGTAAGAAAAAATGACTCAAAGAAAGCCAGTCTATTTTAGTTAGACAGAGATGGCTCAAGGAAGTAAGTCTCTCTCAAGATTAGATAGAGATTGCTCAAGCTAGACAATCTCTCACATGTGGACAAAAGGGCTCAAAGAAGCTAGACCCTCTCAAGTTGGGAAATGGCTCAATGAAGCTAGTCCCTCAAAGTTTCAACAAATGAAATAGAAACTAAGTAGTATTTTTCTATTAGTTATCACTACTTCATTTATATGCTTATACGTTTGGTACTACAAATCTATATGCAGGTTCTTCCAAGAAAGAAGAGCTAGAAGAAACCATACAAATAGATTGAAGAAGTAGACGTTCGAACATAGTATTTAATTAATATTAGTTCACTATTTGATTACTATTTCCTTGTCTAACCCCAATATAAATATGCATCTATGTATCTTTGTATATGTTCTTATATTGTCCAAGATCTACTTACAAGATATTGTTGATTCAAAACCAAAACTGCAATAATAAAGAGATAAAGGAACTTTACAAAAAAGGTCAATGTAGATAAAGGGCCTCTTACACTTAGAAGGGGAGATTGTGATGTCCCCATCCTGATGCTAGAATTCTAGAACCAAACAACTAAAGGAAATATCCTTGATTATCTTTATAGATAATAGAAGGTACAAATGAAGATTGAGACAATTAAGATACTCTCATTGAAACTGTCTTTATGATTAAAATAGATTATAGATATGAAGAGACACATAAATCTGGGAAACAATATATGCTTATAGCTGACCCAAGAAAGCATTTGAATCTATGGTTGAAGTCAGCAATGGAGATATTGACAAGTTGGTTGTAGGAGGAATAAGGATACGTCCAACAGATAGTAAGCAATATATCAATTACACAAGTATGCATGCATCTTCAGCACCATTGGATAATATCAATGAGTTATAATATTAATACTGGATTACTGCTAGAATAATATATGACACTCGATAGTCATTTGCCTAAATAAATATTCATTATAGCCTTTCTAGAGATATGGGCAGACGATTGATTAAACATTCAAGGAATGAAAGACCGATAGTGATAAAGATGCTAGTGAGTCAGTGCTGATACAAAACAACAATCAAATCCCACCAGATTGACAATAACAATCAGCGATGAGTTCTAGGTAGGAACTATGTGGTAATAACCGACCAAAATAATGATTGAAGTCGATGTACTATTAATCGTGATACGTTGGGTAATTGAAGGAAGCAATTGACATACGAAGGGATTATATGGCCTCTTCCACAAATGATAAATTCGCAAAGTATTGTTGAAATCTAATGGGCATCAGAGATATCAACTATATATTTCTAAATTATTATAACCATTATACAGGTGATCACAGTCTTAGAAGGATAATTATCGGCCCCTATATCTTCACGATACCTGTTCGTGTCTACCGTGCAAAGGAGGAAAGATAGAAGTTTATGATTCTTCTATTCTCGACAAGGAAAATGATCTGCTAAGAACATAATACCAACATGATAAACAAGGATTAATATTATTATCATAATAATATACGATATCCATAAACATTTGCGATTATTCAAAGCACAACATATAATCATTAAGTATGGATAAGGCCGATGGTTATGAGGAGATACGATTAGATCAAATGTACCATTTTGTTGTGAAGGAACGTGTCTCTAAATAACAAGAGTTATAGTGCAGCGAAGTTCCTGCTAGAGAATGCAAGGACTGTGTTTGCAGTAGGATTTGCTAAAGATGTTTGTAAAAATTGAGTAAGCTGCTCAGATTGACTTTGCTAGTGTACTTTGAGCTTATGCCAAAATGGGATACAAGAATATCATCAAAGAACAACAGTGGCACTCACAACCATTGCACTATGCTCTTAACAACAAGAAGCAAGAAATAATTGATCAAAATAAAAATTTAAAATGATTTTTAAAATTTAAAATTGATATTTCAAATTACAATCCAACATAAGTCAACAATCATTTTGAAAAACAATGGTAATTAATGTATAGACTACTCATAAGATACAATACATGGATTAATAGCTCATATTACAGAACAACAAAGATTGATGATGAAAACTTCATCTTGATATTGCTCTCCACATAGCAGTTTCAAGATACAAGATATCTCTTTCCAAAAATACTAATACTTTTAATGAGAAAAAATAAGAACATAGATTCTTAACGTAGATATCCTTTATAAAAATAAAGATTGAAGACATACTACATTCTTTCCACAACATAGATTCAGATTTAGGATATGGCCAAAAATCTATTTAAAACACAAATGCTTACAAGCTGAAAATTTAATTAGGAAATAAATAGCAAAGATGCAAAATATTGGATCCTGTTCGACGACAAATAGATTGAGGTTGTAACTAAGTATGTCCTTAAACATCACCAACATAATAGATGTAAGGTGCAACTACTAAGAAATCCTTAGTCAGAGCATCACATATTGCAAGCTACCAAGGGTTGATCGCAACACCAGAAAGAAAACTTATGCATCACTTTGTTCTTGGACCACAGGTTCTAGTGCACAACAATATAGTCTAGCAAAGCCAAGTACTCCAGGGGACCATACAACAACTTCAAAATCACTTGGTAGATGACATAGAATACACAAGCAATCTTACCTAAAACACATATGATACATGAAATAAGACTTTGTTAACACAATCCCATGTTACAATGTGATGTTAAGTGCATATAATATATAACCAATAGGAGATACTCCACATCTACTTTGAATAACATACAAATTAGCCCCAGAATGCAATGAGCCATACCAGAATGCAAAATACCCAGACTTAAACGAACATTCATTTTGCCCATGCATTTGAAGATTTTTAAATACAAGTTTTGGGCATTTCTATGATATATGGGGTGTTTGCCTCTGAGTGAGCCATTATAGAAAAAAAATTGTAGAGTCCATGATGGGTTCCAGACAATTTTCAAAATGTCAAGGCATATATCTTCCATCTGATTTGAAGGTCAAAGAAAATACATTATTATAAGATAAGATTATATATAATTTAGTAGAAGGATAGGCAATGGACAAAATAAAGAATTCTGAGATATATTATCCTCAAATAAATTCTGTACAATCCTAGGTTATAGACAAAATCAAGAATTTTGGTTTTTTCCTATATATTTGAAATCCAAAGCAATAACTAACTACATTGAAATTAACTATTGTGGCTAAAAACAACTTGAAATTGTATCTAGATAAAATGTTTTTGTAACAAACCTCACTAGAGGTGGCACTTACAAGCATTGCCCTAGAACAGTCATGGCAAGCTAGAACAAACCATCTTGATAGGATGTTTCAGTTAAAATGTGAAAGAATCAATTTATAGCATGTCTTATTATCCATTCTAGCCTCTTTTGAAGAGAAGAGGCAACTCTACAAGTAAAGCATTTAATTATCACAAGGTATTCATAAATAGAAGAAAAATAAAAATATGAATAACCTCAATGATCTAAAGTTTAGAATCCCAAGCCAATTTCCAAGATTTTTGAGTAAAGATCGTTCTTCTGAACTATATTTAACAAGCTTTGACTTTAAAAGAACTTGCCAATGATATAAAACCAAAGGTCCATATTTTGTGCCACAAAACTAGAAGCCCATAACAGATAAAATGAACCTTGCAATTTTTCATAAGTAGCTTTGATGATTTTTTGTGCAGTAATTTTGAATTGATCTTGTCCAAAAACTTCAAACATAAGTCATGAAAATGGGGTTCAATACTATCCCTGCAAAATAATTGCCAATATGTTAGTAAAATATTGTAGGTTAATTAAAAGATATAAATGACCAAGTACTTTCAAAATCTCCCAAAACTCCCTCGATTTGGTTTTCAAGTTGGTTGTTGAAATATTATTAATCATAAAAGCTATCTTATCCTAAACTTCTGGGCCAGGTGCATGTATTTTCTCATTTATAGTCAATGCTCCCATGTCCATACCAACAAGATCTTTAACCCTCATATGAGTAAATCATTGCATAGAAATATAATGTTTCCACATACAGTCAATAAATATATTTCACATAAATGTGTGCTTTTGTATTCTCTTGTGATATATTTATTCAAAGTTAATTCAAGTGTTTCTTGGTGATTCCACAGGTCACTTATATTGTTTGATGGATCCATAAGGATTTGGATTGAAACAATGGCATAATCTCATTTAAAATTTTTGATAAATAATATACCTCAATAGTTGCATCTTGTTTTTCTATAGTAGCCACTAAGGTTTCAATGTCAAGAGCATGTACACTACTCATCCCGAGTTCAACTCTCTTGTGCTACATCTTGGCTAAAGACCTCAAATATTTCTTCTAGAAGCCAACTCTCCAAGTTAGACTACAAGGGAAAGCCATAACCCGCAACAAAAAAGAAGTTGTTAGATTATTCATGATACAACGGTTATTGTAAAAAATCTCGAATTGCAGTCACCACCTGCAATTAACACATTTTCCCCACCCTTAAGTTGAGGCAGAAGTAATATTTTATTGTTCTGCCTATTAAATCCTAACCTAGGGTTTCTGAACTTTTAGTAAACAAAGATAAGGAATGTGTTGTGTTTTTGCATGCAGGCCACACATCTTCTAGGGTAGATTGTCAGAAACGAATATCCCAAGGCCTCTGTTCGCTACCCTTCCTTCGTTAATCATGGGTTCTCTCTTACAAAAAATTGTGAACCCTTTGTCAACCGTCTATAATGCAAATCAGAGATAGCCAAAATAGGGTGTACCAAAATTTTCACTAAAAAATGGGCAACTCCTTGCTAGCATATAGTTGGAAATAAAATATTGCTAAAATTTCTGGCAAATTGAATGGTTGAGAGGGTAAAGATTAATAACGGTTTAATGTTTAAGCCTTCGCTATAGTTTCCAGTAGGAAGGAACTAATATTACCAATCAAGGATATAAAAGGGCATTGATCACACTCCTTATAGGGGCGATGAGGGATGGAAAAATCAAGTCAGAACTGTTCTTAAGTTCCAAGCAATAACATTGTTATTCTTGATGATATGAATGAGAATGATATTGAACATGCTAATCACTCAAACAGGGGAAGTTCTCATTCCAATTTAGGAGAGCTCAGGTTGAGCAAGGTCGTGGGTCCATAATCAAGAGCATTCACCAAGCCTAATGATATCTGAGTTGGTCCCATCAATATTGCACCATAATAATCATTGTTGCAAGTAGATATGCTCATGTCAGAGACAACAACATATCACTATGAGTGATATAAACATACACCTTTGCAGATAAATAGACAGAGCTTTACATCAAGTGCATTCAAATAGACAATAAAGATCTCTTGTGCATATTCATCAATTATCCATATTTGAGATAGAAAGATAAGTCTTACCTCTTCAACTAATTCTTAGAATTTTAATGGTCAAAGATTCAATATAAATATACACATATAGGCTGAGTTGCTTCCATATTTATTGATGAGCTATTATGTACTCATATTAGTTCATAATCCATACAAAATATGTCCTTTATAGTATAAAGTATTTCATCATTTAGATTAGATTTACTCTTAATAGTATGATGTAAGACTGAGTGTTTTTTTTAACAATTCTTATAAGTCACTAGTTAATATAGAATCTAAAAAAAAATGTATGTGTATAGAATGTATTGTCATATATAATATACATGAGCAATTTTTTGGATTCTAATATATTCTTATCATTTAGACATAAATACATTATATGTTATTGTTTATAATTTAAATTGTTGTACTAAATATAATATAAAAGATGTACTCAACTTGTCTTATATAATCTTATTTTTATTTTACTATTTTTTGATTGAACTCATAATCATTGATTAGATTTTCTATCATTAATTAAATTTATCTTTTTAAATTATCTACAATATTTATTTCACATTTGAAATAAAGAGTTAAATATAATTAAATATTAAACTTTACTGTATTATAATAACAACAAATAAAAAATTGACTTTTATACGAAAATTTCTTTATCAACTATGATATAAAAGTCATATTTTTTAAAGTGAGAAAGTTACAATAACATTAATATATATTAAAAATTATCTTTTAAAATGAGAAAATTATAGTAACATAAAGAAACTTACCTCTAGGTTAAATGTGTTCTTGAGAATCGATGGGAGCAGAGCTAAGAGATAGGATTTAAGAGGAGGTTGGGGATTTGGGAGAAGGTGGGGAGGACGATGGAGAAGTGTATGGTGAGGAGATGGCATTGGCTGTACTGGCCAGGATGGGACTTTTTTACCGTGGTCCGACTCTGATACACTACTGAAATGGATTGTTGTTATATATATAAATTTACTTTATGATTGGCTTATCACTTGCAATAAAAACCTTTTACGAATGGCTTTAGCGTGCATTCTTATTCAATATATATTTAATTTCTGAAATACATATGAACTTAATAATTTGGAATTTGTTGGTAATTACAAGCGTCCATGTATTGAAAAACCGTTAGACCGTGATATAATAGAAGAAAATAGTTTTTTCGATTCTTAATTGTTGATTATTTATATTAAAATATTGGGATTTAAACTTGGTTCGAATCAAGTGAGTTTACAAATAAGGGAACCCCTCTCAGATGACTAAGGCACCATAATGCAAGACCCTTTAACAAGTCAAAAATTACATAGTAATTTTGGTCTAGCCCTTGTCATCAAAATAGAAAAGCATATTGAAAGAAACTTTTTTCATAAGTCTCTTGTCTCTCTGTCTTTGATTCATCAACAAGACCCTGTCTAACCATTGAGCTTCTTGTGATCAGAAGAAAATTTGAAATATTTTTATATTTTTATTTTAGTTTTTCTATATGTTAGTAATTGTCAATTTTGAAGGTGTCCAGGGCATTTTCAGTTGTTGCAAGTTTGGCCTGTCCTTTAGAACGTTCTCATAGACATGTTCTTGCAAGAATTCGCTCCTAACTCTTGGAGACCTTTCCAATGAGTTAAATAGCTTGTAATTTCGAGCCCTGAGCAGAAAGTTATGCCTAGTTAAAGTTACGATAAAATTTCATATAGGTTTTTAGAAATTTTCGTAGTTTTTAGATTTTATTATGTAATAAACAAATGTGACTGTTGGGATTCGATTCTCAAGGGGTTTTTGTGACCCTTCGAATCTCATGAACTACTATATGTTGGATTTTCGAATGGAATAGATCACTTTTTGGCTTGCTTCAATTTTGTGCTATCTTGTTCATCCACAATACTGCAGGCTCTCACTTAGGTGTTGTCATCTAAATCCATAATTCGGATCAGTGGTATCAGAGCAAGTTCACTCCTATATGTCATATCACACACGATCAACATATCAAAGATTGGGGTTGGAAACAAGGAATCCTTCATACTACCTTCCTTTGAGACGCACAAGATCGTAGATGGCTAAGTTGTAGACCAGCGATGACATTAAAGCATTGGTTGTAGGTGCATTAACAAAACAACGAGAAGAAATGATGGAACAATTCAAGCAGATTTTGAAAAGTCATGGGCCACCTACAAACCCACCATTCATAGGGTATACACCATTCAAGGTGCAAGTGAATTTTGATATACCCACCTTTCAAGGAAAGAATGATGCAGATGTCGTTGATGAATGGTTTTCAAAACTGGAAAGGTATTTCTCTATCAACTAGTTCTCAAATGAAGAGAAAACAACTTTAACTCTTCTCAAAGCTGAAAATCATGTGAAAGATTTTTGGGAAGCGAAGTTAGCAACCAAGGCAGCAAAAATGGGCACTACGTTCATCTTTGATCAAAAATCCACATGGGGAGAATTCATGGAGCACATAAAGGAAGAGAATTTTCCTATAGATACATATGAATAGAAATATATGCAGTGGCAATTGCTTCAACAGAAAAAAGACCAAACTATTTAAGAATATACTAATTTGTTTCATACTTTAACAACAAAACTTGACATCAAAGATTGTGAGAAGCACCGGGTTCTAAATACCAGAGTGGACTCCATAGGTATATTCAAACCGAAATGGAATTCTTGAACATAGAGACTTTACCTAGTGCATATAAATTTGCTACAAAAATTGAGGAAAAATTCAAATAGAAAGGAAGGAGGGATAACTTCGCAAATAACAAATGGAAGAGTGAAGGTATGAAAACTATGTGGAAACAAACCTCCAAGGAATCTTCTCCCAATTTACCAATGAAAAAGGCACGGGGCATGAAGAAGACACAAGAGAACAATATGTGGTGTGAATTCCACAAGAGTCCCTCTCACAACACAAAAGATTGCAGAACCACAAAAATTTTAATGATGGAGAGACATAAGGAAAAGGAAGAACCTCAGGTGGCACAATCTTGCCCAAAAGAAAGTCATGAATAGGTCATTGAGGCTGATCCATATGCAATAGTAGCTACTACAAAGGTATTGCCCCAGAAGGATGAGGAGAGATTGTTTCACTCACAGATGTGGGTTGGAGGAAAAGCCCTGCACTTTATTGTTGATAGTGGAAGTCAAAAGAACCTAATATCAGCAGAGATCGTGAAAAGATTGAATTTGAAAACAAAAGCACATCCGCAACCCTGTTCTATGGGATGGGTAAGTGAAGGGAGAGATATCCAAGTGCACTAGGAGTGTCACATTTTATACTCTATAAAGCCTTTCAAAGATGAAGTAATCAGTGATGTGGCTCCTTTAGATGTTTGTGATGTTTTATAGAGACAACCATATATGTACTAGCTCCATGGTGTCCATGAATCCAGACCTCGGAGTGTGACAATCAAATTAGGAGAGAAGAAATACCAAATACCAGAGATAAGCCCTACATACACTACCTCTTTGATTAGTGCTAAGCAATGTAGGAGGTTGGTTTCCAAAACAGGAACATTCATATTATCAATGATTCATTTGGAAGAAGAAAGAAAGTCTGTATATAATTCCAATACCATCACAAACACCACAACATAGCAAAAAATATCAATGGACCAAATTTTGATAAAATATGAGAATTTGTTTAAGTTGCCAACAGGGGTACCTACACAGTACCAAGTAAGACACACTATTGACTTGATACTAGGAACTCCATTGCCTAATGAACCAGTCTATCATAGATCAATATTAGAAAATGGTGAAATTAAGAGGCAAATACAATAATTGATCGAGAAAGGACACATTTGTCCAAGTGCATCACCCTGTGGCAGTCCCATTGTTCTGGCAAAAAAAAGGATGGAACTTGGAGACTTAGTATTGACTATAGGGCCTTGAACAAAATTTTAGTCAAAAATAGGTATACACTTCCCCAGATAGATGACCTCTTGGACTAGCTTAGAGGGGCCTGATTCTTCACAAAAATTGATTTGAAATCGGGATACCATCAAGTACCAATTGACTCGGCTAATGTGTGGAAGACAACTTTCAAATCTAAAGAGAGATTGTTTGAGTGGCTAGTGATGCCTTTCAGTCTAACAAATGCCCCAGTGACATTCATGAGAATGATGAATGATGTACTTAGGCCATTCACTGATTATTTCATGGTGGTATATCTAGATGACATACTCATCTTCAACAAAACTTGGGATGAACATTTGAAATATGTGGAAAAAGTTCTCTCAACTTTACAAGATCATGGGCTTTATGCAAACAAATAAAAGTGCTCCTTTGGTATGAAGAGTATCAGATACTTGGTATATGTCATTGATAGTGAGGATGTCCATGTTGACCTGGAGAAGATATAAGTAATCAAGGACTGTCCATCTCCTAGAAATCTCACAAAATTACAAAGTTTCCTTGGATTGAAAAACTTTTATCATAGATTTATGTTGGGATTTTCCCATTTGTCTTGGCCTCTAAATCAGTCATTGCAGGGAAGAACATAGGAAAAGTTTAAATAGACAAGTGCTCAACAAGAAGCATTTGAGTTAAAATGAAGATTATGTTCTGCACCAGTTTTATCTCTTCCTGACCTCCAGCAATCATTTGAAATACAAATTGATGCATTAGAATATGCCTTGGGAGGTGTCCTTATGCAGCATGGTCACCCAGTTGCATATCATAGTCAAACTTTTTCTAATATAGTGTGTCAGTATGTGACTTACGACAAAGAGACCATTCGATAGGATAAAAAGAAGATTGCCAAAGATGGAAGGCATGATCTAGGAGGCGCATAAATGGCAGATTTTTGTAGACTGGTAGTCTAGAAGATCAGATCAGACAAGATCTTATTATATTTGGTTTACCTTGTGGACGGTGAAGAAACCCTAACCGCCTATAATTTGAATGATCTTTTGGTGGGAAAACCAATGTAGATATATGAAGGAAAAAGGATATTCAGTTGTTGCTGAAGAATAGAAGGAGATTGTGCTACTGTGAAGTGTGATACTTCTATAAGTAAGAGAAAATCAGCTAAGTTCTCAATGAGCATCTAAAAAGTGAGTGTGAGTGAGGGTGAGCCTGGTGGAAACATTCAACCAGTAAGAGAAGAAGAACTGGTAGTGGCTGTACCAGCAGAGCAAGAGGGAAGAGAGCTATAGAGAAGGCTGATAGTGGACCAATAGAGTTGAGCACTGATAAAGTGTAGAGTAGTGAGGAGCAGGTCTTGCAAAGAAGGAGAGTTGAAGAGGTGTACTGGTAGGTCTTATCGATAGAGAAGCAGGAGGTGTGAGAAGCAAGAGAAATGGGTTAGTGTTGCAAAGAAGGCATCTCACCAACAACATAAGATATTTGGAATGGTTGCAAGATTCACTTGTAACAGAGTAACCACTATTGCATTTAATGTTTTTCCTAGTAAACACTGAGTTGTAGCTCAGTACAGGAGTTGTAGCTCCTTTGTGTTGTAGCCCATAAATTAGGTAAGGGTTGGTGCTCCTTAGGTTGGTGCCCTAAAGTCAGGAGTTGATTCTCTCGAGGTTGGTGCCCTAAACTTTGTAACAGTATTTTCACTGTGAGGCTGAATTGGAGTAGTAGACTCCAGCAGCATTGCTCACCTAGGTTTTTCCCATCTTGGGTTTTCCTCATATATTCTAGTGTTATGTGATGTTCCCTTCTGACTATTTGCATTTGAGTTTGTCTCCTCATCAACTGACAAGTCTTCATTGAGTTAGACCTACTAACTGGTATGCTCACATAAGTTTTCTAAAAGGAAAAATATTTGAGCACCATTGATTCACCCCCTCCCCCTCTCAGTGGTACATTGTATCTAACAAAATGATCCAAATATGATGCAATCGGTAAATAAGAAAGATGATCAAATCTTCAAGTAGAATTCAACTCCACAAGATCCAGTGAGCCAAAACCAGGACACACAGAAAGGAAAACTGAAACTGAATATAAAGAAAATGTTTTTGGTTGATGCAAGATTGCTATAAACCGGGGATGCTCTTGCATCAAGATCCTATTTTTATTAATCTTGATGAAGAAATGGATGATTTTTTTGTTCATGATAAAATTGTTGATTCCAATGATTCTGATGATATGTATGAGCTTATTGATGTTGACAGTGAATTATCTAAACAATTTTCAAAAGAATTGATCCTAGCTCCTAGTGACAGACAAAGTGACTCATCATTAGAGAATGGTTTTTGTTTGGAACTTGTGTAAGCTCCATCTATCGTGCTTGACGTTTCTACTCTTGCATCTTCTCCACCTTCCCAAAATAAATTTCAAGAAGATTGGGAGGTTGATGTTTTGTTTTTTTAGCTTCATTCATGTTGTAGATTGTCTCCCCTATCTTGCTAGTTCATAATGTGTTTCCCTTGTGATGTGTTTTTCTACTATGTTAGGTTCTATTTGGATGAACCTTGTCACTTTGTTGGTGCAAGGTAATAAAGAGACCAAATCTATTGTGGTATTCTTCTATTTGTATCTCAATTTTTTTATTTGTTGCCCCTTGTGTTGTCTACTCAAAGATGATGCAAAGCATCAATTGAGATCTCTTTTGGTCTCTTCCATGTTGACTCAAAATATACATGTTCCCTTCTTCCATTGTGCTTGTTGCTCCACTACCTTTGCGGGATGAAGTAAATTCAAATACAAATATTTTATGATATACATTATTTATCATAAAAGCATACTGACTCCATATTTAGTGGATCCCCTATGTGTTTTCATGTTTTGTGACCATTGTCCTTTGACTTATCCTTTTTTGGGGTATATCATTGTAGTAATGTTCTTGTAGTTTAGTGCATGCTACCATAAGCAATTACTCCAAATAACGCATATGCAATCATTGTAATGTGGGGCTATACACTCTTCTCAATGTTTTAGTTTATGCACAGTCTATATCACCTGTTTCAATACTCAAGTTACTTGGCAAATTGAGCCTTTTTCATTGTAATTTAGTATTTTTCTTTTTTATGACTCATAGAAAGTGAACCTTACTAGGATAGCAGTCCTAATTCTCTTTCCTCTTTCTTATGATATCCATGTTTTAATTTTGAAGTAGTAAGATCATAAAGTCCCTTTCGGGCTTCATGTGGTTTGTCTATTTGATATCTTGATGAAATTTTTCAATGCAAACCTTTGTAATTTACTATAAGTATGCTTTGTCTCATACTCTGGCTAAAGTGGGGGCTAAATGTAGTGTCCTAAATTATACTCCCTTACATTTTTTTCCTCTGTTAATCCGTCACCTTGGATTTCATCCCCTAAGGCATGATTGAAGCCCCGATTCCACTCACACCATGTATCAAGCTCAAATTTTTATGATCTTTATTTCTTTCCCCAAGATCTTGGGACATTGATGTCTAACACTAGAACACCTAGCAACTTGGTCCACATCAAAGGGGCCATTTTGGGGCCTCGCAATGGAAACATGATTTTATTAGGAACCTAGATCTCGCATTAGCTCATGTCAAAAAAATAATTTATCTTTCAAATAGTATGCCTCAAGGAATCAATCACACATTCATATCAAGAATTTATAATTCAAATTCATGTGACCAAAAAAGTAGTCTTCTTTCAAGAACTAGAGAAAAAGTAAAATCAAGATTCAATCACTGGAGATGACATTCATATTCTATGTTTTATGAAGACTATCTACATGAAACTCTAATTCCTAGTGTTTTAGATATTTTCAGCCTCTCTCTCAAAACAAAATCATTTCTATTATAGTACTTCATTTACATTCCAGCTCTATTTTATGATTAATTCCAAAACTAGGATTTGACCTAAGACAAACCCCTATTCCCAACCATTTTACATTCTCTATTGGGTGTCGGAATAGGTGTACAAATGTAATTTTTAGGATAGACATTATTTATAAAGATGAATAAGTTCCCTTTTGGATGACAAAAAGTTTGAAGGACTTGGGCGACCAACACCACAATGCTGATAATTCAGGTAGATCTTCTGGGAATAGATCCAAACATTCACATATTTCTTAAATTCAAGTATGTGGATTTGTTTGATGACTAGCTCATTGTTTATGCCTAATTGCTTCAATTTAAACATACTTAACCAAATTTCAATATCATTATTTAAATCAATTCACTTTAAGGGGAAACAACAATTCTAATTAAAACCCTTGGAATCTAATCAAAATCTAGATCTATCAAGGCTAGATCTATCAAATTCCATCTTTCCCCAATGTAATGGTCCATAAGAAAAAATTAGTGGTTTTACTACATTAATGGGTGAAACTCTAATTTTTCACCCATTACACTCCTTAAACTTTTAAAATACTTTAGTTTTTCCTATAAAATATATATAAATTTCCTTCTACTATAGTCATTAATGAATGATACAAATACATAAATTTAGAACTTTAAAGAACATTAACAAGATAGAAAACATTAGAATGTATCTACCCAATAACCAAGAATATTTATGAAAAGTACAAAGAAAACAAACACAATTTATTTACCATATGTGCAATTTTCACAAAAAAATGAACTCAACATTGCAATCATCAAGCCGTTCAAGGATCTAGTTATTTTTTATAATTTTTTAGACCATTCTCAAAATTTGACAAACTATATAGCATCACAAATTTTTCCTATTATAAATTTCATCTGGAAAGAATTATCATCTTTAGGTACATCAATTTCATAACCATCAGATGTAAATAAATAGTCCTTATCTGTGCTCAATCTAATGGGATAATAAATAATCCAAATTCCTCTTATTGGACTTCATAAAGTAATATTGCACTATAACATGTATGTATTTGGCTTATATAATGTGCCAATATAAATACCATTATTAAGCATTATAAAACCTCTATTCATCTTGCATCCTCCTTTCTTTAAAACAACATGCACACCCACATCACTTAATTTACTTAGATAGAGTAGATTATGTGCCAAGCCTGAGACATACATAAAACAAGTTGTCCTGTTCACTCTACAATCACAAAATCTAATATTGATTCCTCCATGTCCAACAAACTTCAAATAAGATTCATAATCAAACACATCTTCCCACCACAATATTATTCAGATATTGTAAACCAACCCTAATGTAAGGTCATGTGGAATGATCTACCCAAATCTATCAACCACACATTTTTTAATGTATATGTTTCCAAGGCTAATACAAAGGCTTCACCATTTTCTTGAGAGGATTTGTATAAATCTAATTTGAATGTGTTTCTCTTCTTCTTCATTTTCTCCTCCTTAAACTCTTTACATAAATGACTATTGTTTTGATAGTTCAAACATTTTTCCTTGTATTTTCAAGGAGACTTAGATCTCACATACAATATGGACATTCCACTTTCATCTTTCTTGTCTCTCTTTTAGTCTTTATCTTTTGATCTACCATGAACTGAAAGACCCTCCTTATTTGACTATTTAGGATTTACAAATAGGTCAATGTATTTGGGCTAGTTATGGTACCAAAACAATTCACTTTCAAAACATAACATGCATAATTCTCTCCAAGACAACCTTTATAAAAAATTATAACAAAGGAGAAAACTTCTAGATGAAGAAAAAAGAGGCTAATAGGTCTAAAATACATCATTCTAATAATACCACTCCTTTTGGGGACTAGGACAACATAGGTGTTGATAACTTCTTTAAGGGGGCTCATAAAAGATTGGAATTCTCTAGCAACAAGGATGATGTCTAGATACACAATATCCTTAAAAGAAAAATGTAGGGAACCCATCAGGGCTAGGAGATTTGAAAGTAGCAAGGATAACTTGTTGGAGTCTTTTAGAAATTTAGACAAAAACTGGATCTAAGATAGTAGGAGGAATGAACATAGAACTAAAATGGTTGATAGCCTATGTATGAATGTCATTAGTAAATGTAAAGGTGAAGCCATCAACCTACTAAGTTCTCTAATTATGTTTCTTTTATTGTGTGTGATGGCAGGCTGGTAGAAAATTTTAGTGTTCCTGTCACACTCTTTAACCCATTGATAATGAACCTTTCCTACTAGAATAGATCCTCCATCAAAACCACATTATGAAGTTATAATAGGAGTCTCCTGGTATAGGAGCACCCTTCAAAGGGCTCCCACCATTTGTTTTTTTTTGTTCTTTTGCTTCTCAATGAAGCCATTGTATATAGAATAAGAGCTATGTGCTCATGGGTCCTAGTTAGGGTCCTAGTTGAGGTCTTAGGGTCATAAGTCAAGATTGAGATTTTATTGAAAATTGAGGGTATGTGTGCCTTTGAGGTGTTTAGGGGTCCTTCATAGCATGGTAGCATCCTTAGGTTGGCCTAATGTGGGTCTAGGAGTCAAGAAGAGAAACATTGGGAAAGTTGCTCAAAAGTTGCATGACAACTTTTAAAAGTTGTCAGGCAACTTTTCCACCATGAGGTCAAAATATTTAGGTTAGTGTGGAAAACCATAGTATGGGCACACAAACTAAGGAGAGGGTAGTATATGTATTTGCAAACCCTAAATTAATGGGTTGGATGTCAGATGTTGTATGGCACAAGCAAACTAACTAACTGTGACTGCAATTTTTGTTGCCAGTCGACACAAATGGAGTAAAGAAAGATCATCAATGGATTGATTTTCATGAAAAAATATGTGTTGAGTGTCTTGTCTGGTGTGTTCACTTTCATTTTGAGCAATTAGATCAGGTTTTGGTTTGTAAGTGAAGTGTGTTTGTAAATAGTTTGTAATTTGCATTCTCTCTGTCCAGTTTTGGACTCGTTTGAATAAATGGGCTCATAACTCCATTCCCCATTATGGAATCACCATGAAACCATGGGGAATGAGAGTACAGACCCTATACCATAGTTCAATACAAGAAGGGCCCTTGGAAATGCAAGGAGGCCATATAAGGACCCACTCCTAGGCGAGACTAGACAGTGCCCTACTAGGAAGGGTCAAGCTACAGAGGTCTTGGAGAGCAAGGAAGGATAGAGAAGAAGGCACCCTTTGGAGGAGTTGTAGAGCGGTGAGTGAAGCATCATTGGTGTGAAAGAGGAGCTTCCACCAATCCAAACAAGGTGGCAAGAGCAGCAAACCTACACTGTGTCCCTGGCAGGCCTAAAAACCCTCCTAAAAACCCTTAAAAACCTTAAAATCCACCTAGGGCAGTGTACGGACACTTTGAGGCCTAAAACTTGGAAAATCCTTGAGTCCTACAGGAAGTGCATCATTTGTGAGAGGAAGCCCTAAAGGACCGAGTAGGAGGCCTAATTGGTTAAAATCCTTGTAGCCCTATTTTGTAGGCAAAAACACAAAACAGTGAAATCGGTAAGGGGTTGAAAGCTTGAAAGCTCTTGGGGGGTGGAAAAACCTTGTTAGAGACCTGACCTATCCTTGCTAAGACCTTGGAAGGTGTGGAACAAGCCTATCCCTTATTGGACTAAGTAAGGGTTTCTTGAATCTCATGAGTAGGTGAGACCTTAGGAGTAGATTTTCAACTTGTTGGTGGGTGGATTGGGAAAGGTCAGGGGATTCCACTAGTAGGGGGAGTCCTAGAGACCCTAGGTTGTGGTTAGAACACCTAGTGATCCAAGGAATGGATCCAAGAGCATAGACTAGGCTAGTCTATCCCAAACCTCATCCCATCAGATTGGTATCAGAGCAAGTTAAATGTTTGGTGGACCATGTATGTCTTTATATTCTAGTGAATCGGTAGGGGAAAACACAATGGTCACTAATGCAGAGCTGGCTAGGGAGGTAGAAGAACAGAAGGAGAAGAATAGACTCCTTGAAGAATCTATGACTGAGATAAGGGATAAGCTACAGGAAGTGGTGGATCAGAGGACACAAGGACCTTGGGGAGAAGACACCAAGGATAAAGGCAAAAAAACCATAGACATAGATGACATTATACTTGAACCAGATCCCTTGTTCAATGAAGAACCATTTGTAAAAGCTATTAAGGCTTTGAACACCAAAGCTTTTGAAGGATTGCCACATTTTAGTGGAAGGATGGACATTGATACTATCATGGAATGGATTGAGGGCATTGAAAACCACTTTGAGTGTGAGTGAGTGACAGAGGCTCAAAAGGTTAAGGTTGCCAAATGAAGATTAAGTGGAGCAGGTTTAACATGGTGGAAGTACCTACAAGAAGAGAGAGTTAGCATGGGGAAGCTACCTATTGCCAATTAGAAGGCCATGGTGAGTAAGATCAAATAGAACTACTTACCAGAGGATTATGAAGTCCAAATTCATAAGAAGAGATAGGGATTGAAGCAAAAAGACCTTGATGTGACCTCCTACACTGAAGAATTTCAAAAACTTTGTCTTAGATCCAAAGTCCAAGAAGATGAATCTATTAAGGTGGCTAGGTATCTAAGCGGCCTAAAGTGGAACATTCAAGAGGAGATAAGCCTATGGACTCCTACTATTGTTCAAAAATGTCATTAGCTTGCTGTCAAGGTGGAAGAGAGGAACAAAAGGAAAGGAGACTTCAATAATAGGGGTAGAGGCAGAGGTAGAGAACAAGTGAATCACTGAGGTGGTTACCAAAGCAAGGCAAATGAACAGAGGAACCAAGGAGAAGCCAAGTTGACTAAAGATGGCAGTGAAACCAATCTTAGAGGAGGCCATTCTAGAGGAAAAGGTCTACAAGGTGGTCCAAGTAGGGGTAGAGGTACTAGTAGGGGTAACTCCTACTTTGCAACTATGAAGTGTTATAATTGTGGTCAATTGGGACACTTGGCATATAGATTCCTTGACAAGCCTACCTCATCAAACAATGGAAAGAGGGTTGCTTATGCACATGAAGACACATCAAGCAGCAAGACACCTGAAGTGGGCCATATTGAATCAGAGACTAGAGAGAATCTGATGTTCAATAGGGTCTTGATAAAATAGCCAGTCAAGAATGAACCTAAGCATAGGAGAGCATTGTTTAGGGTGAGATGCAAGATCCTTGGTAAAGTTTGCAAGGTGATAGTTGATTCAGGGTCAACTGATAACATAATATCAGAGGAAGCAACCAAGAAGTTTAAACTCACAAGGATACCCCACACTAACCCATATAAGGTGACATGGTTGAATCATGAGCAAAGTGTGCTTGTCAATGAACAGACTTGGGTAGAGTTTTCTATTGGAGGATACAAGGATAAGATCCTTTGTGATGTGTTATCCATGGATGCCTATCACCTATTGCTAGGTAGACCCTGGCAATTTGATAGGAAGGTGATCTATGATGGAGAGGAGAACTCCATTTCCTTTAAGAAGGACAGTAAGACCTTTAAGATTCAGTCTTTGATAGAGAATGAAGAGGGAACTTCAAGAACACCTAGTGTCTTATTGGCTACTGGTAAAGAGTTCTTAAACTTGCTACATGAGGAGGAGATAGTGAAGTGTGCCATCTTTGTGAAACCAAAGGAGGAAGAAGACAAGTTGTAGGCAGAAGTACCCAAGGAGGTGAAGCAAATGTTGCAAGAGTATAAGGACATAGTGAGTGATGGGGCACATGCAATGCTCCCACCAAGAAGGTCTATAAGCCATCAAATAGACTTTGTTCTTAGAGAATCTCTACCTAACAAAGCTGCATACAACCTCACACCTTATCAAAACAAGGAGGTAGCAAGGAAAGTGCAAGAGATATTGGAACAAGGACTGATTAAGAAGAGCATCAGCCCATGTGCAGTCCTGGTAGTGCTAGCATCAAAGAAGGGAGGCAAGTGGAGACTTCTCACTAACTCAAGGGCAATCAATAGGATCACCATAAGGTATAGGTTTCCTATTCCTAGAATAGAGGATTTGATGGACTGTTTAGGAGGTGCTATGTATTTTACCAAGTTGGATCTTAAAAGTGGTTATCACTAGATTAGAATCAAGGAGGGAGATGAGTGGAAGACTGCTTTCAAGACCACAGAGGGATTGTATGAATGGCTTGTGATGCCATTTGGACTAACCAATGCCCCAAGCACCTTCATGAGGTTGACGAATGAGGTGTTAAAAGATTTCATAGGTAGGTTTGTGGTGGTGTACCTAGATGACATTCTCATCTATAGTAGAACCCAAGAGGAGCACCTTGAGCATTTGAGGTTATTCTTAGAGAGGTTTCATGAGGAGAAGTTATCAATCAACCTAGAGAAGTGTGACTTCTTGAAGCCAGAGCTGGTCTACTTAGGATTTGTGGTGTCTAAGGGAACCTTGAAAATGGATCCAAGCAAAGTGGAGGCAATCTTGAATTGGCCTGCACCTAGAACAGGGATTGAAGTTAGGAGTTTCCATGGATTAGCCCAATTCTATAGAAAGTTTGTGAGGAACTTCACTGGCATATGTGCACCAGTCCTTGACACCATAAAAGGAGGCCTCAAAACTAAGTTTAAATGGACTGAGTAGGCTGACAAAGGATTTCAATTGTTAAAGAAAGAAGTAGCCACAAAACCTATCCTTCTCCTACCTACCTTTGATAAGCTATTCACATTGGAGTGTGATGCAAGTGGAATTGCAGTAGGGGGTGTTTTGAGTCAAGAGGGAAGACCTGTGGCATTTTTTAGTGAGAAGCTCAATGAAGCAAAGAAGAAGTACTTAGCCTATGACCTAGAGTTGTATGCATTAGTGCAGTCTCTTAAAAAATGGAGGCATTACCTACTTCCAAAGGAATTTGGGGTGTTCACAGACAACCAGGCATTGAGTTACATTAACACTCAAGAGAAGATTAGCAACAAGCATTTGAAATGGATGGAATACCTCCAATCCTTCACTTTCACCATCAAGCATAAGAAGGGGCAACTCAACAAGGTGGCAGATGCATTAAGTAGGAAGTTGTTGACAGTTCAAGAACTACAGTTGCAGAGCATGGGAATAGAAGGTTTCAAGGACCTCTATGAAGGAGATGAAGAGTTCTCATTAGCTTACAAGGTTTGCAAGGAGTTTGAGAACCATTTCTATGGTGAGTATGCAAATTACACTCTCCAAAATGGTCTCTTGTTCAAGGGTAATTAGTTGTGTGTGCCAAGAGGGTCCATGAGGGAAAACCTCATCCAAGAGAAACACAATGGTAGTTTAAGTGGACACTTTGGAGTCAACAAAACCTTGGATTTAGTATGTAGAGGTACTACCATTGGCCCAAGTTGCCAAGAGATGTGAAGAGGTATTTGGAGCAATGTGGTGTGTGTCAAAGAGCAAAAGGAGGATCAAGCAATGTTGGTCTCTATCAACCATTACCAGTCCCAAATAGGCCTTGGGAATGTATAAACATGGAATTTGTAGTAGGACTACCCAAGACAAAGATAGGTATGGACAACATCTATGTGGTAGTAGATAGATTTTCCAAGATGAGCCATTTCATTCCATGTAAAACTACACATGATGCTAGCTATGTTGCACATCTCTTCTTTAAGGAGATTGTGAGGATTCATGGACTCCCTTTAAGCATTGTTTCAGACAGGGACAACATGTTCATGGGCCATTTTTGGCAAACATTGTGGAGGAGACTTGGAACTAACCTCTCATTTAGCTCAGCTTACTGTCCATAAACTAATGGTCAAATTGAAGTCATCAATAGGGTGTTAGGCAACCTATTGAGGTGTTTAACTAAGGAGTATGGACAGACATGGGACCTAATCATTCCTCAAGCAGAGTATGCATATAATGATAGTGTGAATAGGACCACTGGTAGAAGTCCTTTTGAGGTTGTGTATGGTAGACATCCAAGGGGAGTATGTGAGTTGAGAGACCTTGGTACTTTGGAGATGAAGAGTGGGCAAGCAGAGGACTTCACTCAAACCATCAAGGAAGTTCAAGAGCAAGTTAAGAAAGACCTCCTTGAGTCTACTCAAAAATTGAAAGCAAAAATGGATGAGAAAAGGAGAAAGGTTCAGTTCAAGGTGGGTGACTTTGTGATGGTCCATTTGAGCAAAGCTAGGATGCAAAGTGGTAAGCCTACCAAACTACAATTGAAGAGGGTAGGACCTTGTAGAATTCTGGAAAAATATGGTGAGAATGCCTATAAGGTTGAAGTTCCTTCAAACTTAGCCATTTTGCCAATCTTCAATGTTGCTGACCTGATCATGTACAAGGGTGAGATAGAAGGCCAGACTAAGAACCAAGCCAAGGTACTACAAGACTTGGATGTGAATGCCTTACCTCAAGTGAAGCAGCCTATAGCAGAGGAGATTTTGGAGTCAAGGGTGAAGAAGTCTACTAGACACCAGGTCTACATGGAGCACTTAGTGAAAGGGGTAGGCCAACCTGTATCTGAAGCTACTTGGGTGGAGGAAAGCAAGTTCAAGAAGCTTGGCATTGATTTGGCTCTTCTCACTCCCCTAATTTCTTAGTTTGTTGCAGAGGGGGAGTATGGTGTAGGAGCACCCTTCAAAGGGCTCCCACCATTTGTTTTTGTTTGTTTTTTTCCTTCTCAATGAAGCCATTGTATATAGAATAAGAGCTATGTGCTCATGGGTCCTAGTTAGGGTCGTAGTTGAGGTCTTAGGGTCATAAGTCAAGATTGAGATTTTCTTAAAAATTGAGGGTATGTGTGCCTTTGATGTGTTTAGGGGTCCCTCATAGCATGGTAGTGTCCTTAGGTTGGCCCAATGTGGGTCTAGGAGTCAAGAAAAGCAACATTGGGAAAGTTGCTCAAAAGTTGCAAAAGTTGCATGACAACTTTTAAAAGTTGTCAACTTTTCCACCATGAGGTCAATATTTAGGTTAGCATGGAAAACCCTAGTATGGGCACATAGACCGAGGAGAGGGTTGTATAATTATTTTCAAAACCTAAATTAATGGGTTGGATGTCAGATGTTGTACGACACAAGCAAACTAACTAACTGTGACTGCAATTTTTGTTGCCAATCGACACAAATAGAGTAAAGAAAGATCATTAATGGATTGATTTTCATGCAAAACTATGTGGAGTATCTTGTATGGTGCATTCAATTTCATTTTGAGCAATTACATTAGGTTTTGGTTTGTAAGTGAAGTGTGTTTGTAAATAGTTTGTAATTTGCATTCTCTTTATCTAGTTTTGGACTGGTTTGAATAAATGGGCTCATAACTCCATTCCCCATTGTGGAATCACCATGAAACCATGGGGAATGAGAGTATAGACCTTGTACCATAGTTCAATGCAAGAAGGGCCCTTGGAAATGAAAGGAGGCCATATAAGGACCCACTCCTAGGTGAGACTGGATAGTGCCCGGCTAGGAAGGGTCAAGTTGCAGAGGTCTTGGAGAGCAAGGAAGGACAGAGAAGAAGGCACCCTTTGGAGGAGTTGTAGAGGGGTGAGTGAAGAATAATTGGTGTGAAGTAGGAGCTTCCATGAATCCAAACAAGGTGGCAAGAGCAGCAAATCTTCATTGTGTCCCTGGTAGGCCTAAAAACCCTTAAAAACCTTAAAATCCACCTAGGGCAGTGTACGGACACTTGGAGGCCTAAAACTTGGAAAATCCTTGAGTCCTTGCCAAATCAAGAGTAGGTCTTTTAGGAAGTTTCACAAGAAAGTGCATCGTTTGTGAGAGGAAGCCCTAAAGGACCGGGTAGGAGGCCTAATTGGTCAAAATCCTTGTAGCCCTATTTTGTAGGCAAAAACACAAAATAGTGAAATCGGTAAGCGGTTGAAAGCTTGAAAGATCTTGGGGGCACATGGATGGGTGGAAAAACCTTGTTAGATACCTGACCTATCCTTTCTAAGACCTTGGAAGGTGTGGAACAAGCCTAGCCCTTATTGGACTAAGTAAGGGTTTCTTGAATCTCATGAGTAGGTGAGACCTTAGGAGTAGCTTTTCAACTTGTTGGTGGGTGGATTGGGAAAGTTCAAGGGATTCCACTAGTAGGGGGACTCTTAGAGACCCTAGGGTGTGGTTAGACCACCTGGTGATCGAAGGAAAGGATCCAAGAGCATAGACTAGGCTAGTCTATCCCAAACCCCATCCCATCATCTCCCCTCTTGTTTGAAATTATTATGGGAAGTGCCAAGAATTCCAATCAATATTTGAATATTCTAAATATGATCTTTTAAAACCTTCTTCTGAGAGAGGGTGTTACCAGATGACTATTTTCTCTATTTACAAAGATTTCTTCTTAACATTTTTAGTTTTTAAACAAACGTAAACATAGTTTTTTGGTAGACTATGGAGCTTCACCAAACAACTTGAAGATCTTCAAAATTTAATTCAATTTTGAACACGGACATCCCATTATATCTATCTTGAATCTAATAGAGGAAAGGAGGACAATGATTTTAAACCAAAAGCAATAAGGGAGGAAATATTTTCCTTGTTAATAAGATCTCATTAATAAGTGATTAGTAGTTTCAATATAAAAAATCATTTTGATAACTCTTATCATGACACCTTAAAATAACCTTTAGAGGTGGGGTTTCCACATTATAACCAATAGCCAAGGAATTAAAAAATGGCTAGATTAATTTTCTCACCTTTTAGAAAGCATCAACACTCATCTTGATTTATTGAAGGAGAAAAATGTCAGGTTTAAATTATTCCACATTATAACGAATCCCCGCGAAGCACCACCATCTTCATTTACCTAAGGAATTTGAAAAGGCCAGTTAAATTCACTCAACTCATGGAAGGAACTAGCACTCATCTTTGTTGTTTCTTCAAGGAGAAAAATGCCAAATTTAAATTCTTTCACTAGATTTTTAATTACTTGTTTAATTAAGTATTAATTTCATTTTAAATAATGAGAGATCTAAATGTCTATGTAAAAAACTGGTACATAAATTTTAAATTTTAGGTGTCATTTATTTTCTACATTTTATGCTTCTTGTGAAATATTAATATTTTGATTTGTATATAGATATCAAATTTATGATCCGATAAATAAGAGGTTAATAGGATCATGTGAGTACACTCTGTTCTTTATTATATGACCAATAAGTGTTAAATTGAATTTAAATAATGAGATAATCCACACATTCATACTACTATTAAGTGTTAAAAATGATTATAAATAATGCTATAAATTGATTTTAAACTATTGTTTTACTATAAAATATTTACATGAATGATTGGATTAACTACAAATGAGTATGCATTGTACTTTTGAAAAATTATGATAGAAAAAGTGGAGTCTCTTCAAGACTACAAAGCTAATACTAACATTCTCTTTGGGTGAGTGCAAGTGGGCATGCATTGTATTATGCAGGAATTAAATACTGATAGGAAAAGTGAAGTCCCTTAAAAACTACAAAGGTCACCTAACAATTATTTTTTTAATTAAGTATTAAATTAAGTTTAAACGATGAGATGATCTACATGTTTATTTAAAAACTATTATATGTATCTTATTTTTTATAAGATATTTTTTTAGAGGCTCATGTGATTAGAGTCTATGCTTTATTGTCATTGAGTGTTAAAGTTTATTTTAAATAATGAGATAAGACACACCTACAATCTAATATTAATTGGTAAAAATGATTTTAAGTAATATTAAAAATTGATTTTAAACAAACTAAGACAACCCACACCTGCATTGTAAGATTAAGTGTTAAAATGGATTTGAAATATTAGGACAATCCACACGTGCATTCTAAGATTAAATGTTAAAATGGATTTTATATATTAAGAAATCCACAAGTGGATTCTTAAATTAATGTTTTTTTTTTTTTCAAATAATAGGTGTTGTCCAAGGATAAATAATGAGTCAGTCCTCACCTGCATTTATAGTTATTGTTAGAATAGGCTTAGTGTTAATTATGCTTAGATTGAGTTTAAAATAAAGTTAGAATTGTAAAATAATCTAATAAATATTAAAAAAATTATATCATATTAATTTTATGATTTAGATCTAATTAAACTATACACTATTCTATATTATACTTATATTTAATATAATATATTATATTTAAATTACTATATTGTATTAAATTAATATTAATATTAACTAAACTATATTTTATATTATAATATTTCATATAATATAAAATTATATTACATTATATTGCTCTTAATAAAGATTGAATTATTTAATGTTACCATATTTTAGTTATAGAATATTGTTATTATTATTATTATAGAAATATATTATTATTAAATTTTATATTATTATAGATCTATATATAATAGATATAGAGTTAGGTTAACTTTTTTCAATAAAGATTGTATAATATAATATAGAATATAATTTCATTAGGATTATTAAATAGATTTTGAAGACATTTGTTCACTTTCTTTTATATAGATTTCTTAAA
Organism: Cryptomeria japonica; assembly: GCF_030272615.1. NCBI lineage: Eukaryota > Viridiplantae > Streptophyta > Pinopsida > Cupressales > Cupressaceae > Cryptomeria > Cryptomeria japonica. The sequence goes on from NC_081409.1 coordinate 226,421,941, forward strand.
AGATATATATGCTAGCAAGATAGTCAACATATGTATTCTAAGGATAAATAACTAGATAGGCCACACTTACATTTTAATTCAGGTTTGCTCCTCCATGCTAATATTAAGTGTTAAAAATAAATTTTAAATAATAGGATAGTCTAGAGGTGTGTTCTAAGATAAGATTAGGGTTTAAGTAGATTTTAAATAAAGAGATAGTCCACAACATCAAATAACAAGATTATTCTATAGACAACTTTAAAATAAAATCATCTAATTAATTTTAACCCTATTAAGTCATATGAGTAAATGTTAAAATCATTAAATACAGAGAAACAACTTAAAAATAAAATCTTCTAACTAATTTTAACCAATAAGATAATTCACTCACAAGTACAAAATCAATTGAGAGAAACAGGAATAACAAGACTATCCAGTACGTCCTAAATAAATGTTAAAATCATTAAATAGAAACCAAACACAAGACTAAAGAGATAGTCTACAAGATCAAATAACAAGACTATCCTCTGATACGTCTTACACTATATGTTAAAATCATTAAATACAGAAAAACAATAGACAACTTTAATTAAAATAAAAAATAAAATCTATTAACTAATTTTAAGTCGCAATAACTCCAATATACAAACAATCAATATACAAACAATCAGAGAAACGCAAGACAGAAGAAACACGCCCGGTAAAGCCGGTGACTTTGGAAACCGGCAAGATTAATGATTGGGCGTTGGGACATATGCTTCCTCTTGAGATTCATCGTTCTGAAAATCTCACCTTTCTCGGCTCCCTCCCTCCATATCGACTCTGTGATTTACGAGGGAGATTCTTGACCTCCAAAATTTAATTTCTATCATTGCTACTACGTCGCCATTAGGCCTCTTCTGCCCTACGAATCCCCATTGCCCAGGACTCTCAAGCCACAATTGAAGCGTCCAATTTGATTCAGTTGGGTATTTGCTGAAGTTAAAATGAGTTTTTTCAGTCTGTTGCTGTTGTTGTGTGTTGTGATGTTGGTGAAAGCCAACTACACTTCTCTAAGAATGAGCAATCACCACTACCATAACTATAGAGAGGCCTTGTCAAAGGCCATCCTTTTCTTTGAAGGCCAGCGCTCTGGGAAGCTCCCTGCCAATCAACGCATTGAGTGGAGAAGAGACTCTGGTCTTTCTGATGGTGCTTCTGCCCATGTATGATGTCCTGTTTTTGCTTTCTTGTTTTTCAGTTTATGTTTTCCTTCTTCTGTAAATGTGATGACTGCTAATCCCTGGCCTTGCAATGCAGGTGGACCTGACAGGAGGTTACCATGATGCGGGACATAATGTCAAGTTTGGGTTTCCAATGGCCTTCACAACCACAATTTTGCCTTGGGGTGTTTTGGAGTTTGGTGGATTCATGGGCAGTGATCTCTCCAATGCAAAGACTGCCATACGCTGGGCCACAGATTATCTTGTCAAGACTACTTCTCACCTAGGCACCATATATGTTCAGGTACAACATGTGAATGCTTTCAGTCATGATGATGTATTTCTATCTCTAGGGTTTATACATTATTGAGGCTTGACTGAAATTATCTAGGTTGGGGATCCTAACAATGACCACAAATGCTGGGAGAGGCCAGAGGATATGGACACTGCCAGAACTGCTTATAAAATTGACAGCCAAAACCCTGGCTCAGATGTGGCTGCCGAAACAGCTGCAGCACTTGCAGCTGCATTCCTAGTGTTTCGTAAAACAGACCCCTCCTACTCCAAGAGACTCATTCATGCTTCCATGATGGTAACTTTTTGGCAGCAGCTTGAAAGATTTAAGAAATACTGTTTCTTGTCCAGTAACTCATAAAACTCTCTTTTAGGTATTTGATTTCGCTGATAAGCACAGAGGATCTTACATCAACGCACTTAAGTCTGCAATCTGTCCATTCTATTGCTCTTATTCTGGGTATTTGGTAAAGAAACTAAATGTGGTATGCATTTCTTTAAGATTATATTATAGTAAAATGTTAGGGTTGAATTGATTTTGTGGGGCATTGTCTTAGGATGAACTGCTATGGGGAGCTGCATGGTTGCACAAGGCAACTAAAAATGCCGAATATTTGAACTACATTCAAGCAAACGGCCAGAGTTTAGGAGCTGATGAATCAGACAATCTATTTGGGTGATTCAATAAAAATGTTGGTGCCCGAGTGCTTTTATCAAAGGTATAATAACTTTAAGTGTGGGTACTGATAAATTTCAGTTTTTTCATTGTGGTTACTGATAAACTTCGCTTTTTTTTAATTTTTCTTTATCTTCTTATTGATTCACTTTTTTGTCTTACAGTATTGAAGATGAAGCTTTTCGAGTGGATGTTTTACTACAAAATGCTTTGAATTGACTGCAAGTAGGTATGCTTTGTACTGTGCAGGAGTTCCTGGTAGATAAATGCAGTCTCTTCGAGACTTCAAAAGTCTTGCTGACAAATATGTCTGTGCTATCCTGCCTAGATCTAAATACAAACCAGGTAGGTGAAAATTAATTTATTTGAATGCACGCTACTCTTGTGATTGAACTTATAAACCTAACACTAGTGTGCATGTTTGAACAGGAGGACTACTCTACTTATTACCTGAAGTTAATCTGCAGTAAGTAACATCTGCATCCTTCGTACTTTTGAACTATGCAAAATACCTCAGCTCCTCCAAACAACTAGTGTCTTGTTGGGGGGGTGACAGTGACTCCTCGCAAGATTAGAGCAATAGCAAGGCGCCAGGTATGTAGAACAGTTACTGAAAACAATAACGAAGTGTCAAAACTATAATTATGATTGAAATAATAGTTAAAAAGTCATTTTTTGAACTCTTTTTAACCCCGTTTTCTAAACATTTTAGTAAGTGTCAATGCCCATGCTTTTTAGCTTACAACCCAGGTATTATTCTGAGGAATTTTATGTTGTGGCAGGTGGACTATATACTGGGTTCCAATCCTCTGGAGATGTCATACATGGTTGGGTATGGTTCCAAGTACCCACAACGAATTCACCACAGAAGCTCATCTCTGCCTTCAGTTGCCCAACACCCACAGGCCATTGGGTGCATTCCGGGCTTCCAATTCTTGAATAGCAATGCCTCTAATCCAAATCTTTTGGTCGGAGCAGTTGTGGGTGGCCCAGATGCCAATTATCACTTTCCAGATGACAGACATGATTATCAACACTCTGAACCTACAACCTATATCAATGCTCCATTACTTGGCTCTCTGGCTTACTTGGCCCATTCTACTCGCTCTTAGACAGATTAATTACTCTCTATCAATAATATGATCAATAGACTGAGAATTTAATAAATGTAAGCTTAGCCTATTGTGAGGATGGCCCAAAGTTGGAGCCTTAGTCCACCATAAGCTTATGCTGTGCTTTTTTGGTGGGCGAATAAACAATAATGGTTCTGAACCATGATAAAGATTTTTGAGATTAGTGTAAGCTCTGGGGAATGATATTTGGCCTCCCATTTTTTTAATGTGTATATTTTTTTTCCGCTGCCAATCTCAGGAAATTTGAATGTGTTCGTGACAATTAAAAACTGTAATGAGTATTCTGTTCGAAGGAAACAGATTTTATCTCTAGTTCGTCAACTAATAACTGATTCTTAAACGCAAAGCCCGCTGCAATCAACTAAAAACTGATCCTGGAGAACAATTTTCCGTCTGTACTTAAAACATAAATGCAAATGTTATCTGTTTAGAGATCTAAAATTTGACGGTACTAAATGATTAAAACATAAATGATTGCAAGTTTTCAAACTGCAAAGAAATTTTTCTCGAGATTCGTAACTCTTGAACGGGATGGTCTGCATGCATTCCAAACGTTTTGGATTAAATTTATACGTTAGACTGCTACTTTTGTTTACCCCTTAAAACATATTTGATTATTTTGTTTAAAAAATATATGTAAAATACTGTAAATATAAAATCAATGTAGAAAAAGTAATCTTTAAGTAATGAGTAATGGAATTATTTGTTGTTTTTATTTAAAAATCAAGATAGAGATCAGTGTACAGCAAATGTACAGCATGTCTCATAAAAATAAAATAAAAAATCAAAATAATAAACATAAAATTAAAATAATAAATAAAATAAATAAAAAAATTGCTATTTTAAAATTACTTAATTAAAATAATAAATAAAATAAATTAAAAAATTGCTATTTTAAAATTACTTCTATCTTTCAGCACAATAAAAGATAAAATTTAGTGTAAATGCAACAATTTCAAGTGTAATACAAATTTAACTTATTAATTTGTCTATTTAATCAGTCTATTTCAAGTAACATCTAATTATGTAGTTTTATTAATAATTGAATTAAAAAACACATTTTGAAAACAACGGCCTTGCCTCAAAACTTTTAACAGTGTCTATCAGAGCCATGGCAACCGAGAACCTTTCTTTTGATGCATTGCACTATTCAAACCGAAGGTTTCCGAGCAAGTGGGCTCTTCAAAGAAACTCTTCTAGTCTTCAGAAATCTCAGAGAAAAGAGCTAGAATCAAAACAACTAGTCGGGTCTTCAGAATACCACGAGCTTCCAGAATCATCACAAGGATCAAGGGTTCCATATTCAGAACAACTAGAACCATTTCTGAACTAGATTTCATTCACGCCTTCATCCAAAGAGTTTAGTCTTCCCTCGTCGTTTTGTTGTTATCCAACAAGCCTCTAAGCACCAAAGTTTAGATTCTTGGGCCAAGAAAATAGCAACAAGCGTAAATAGTATCCCTATTCCTCCAAAGAAACAGATCTTCGTTTCACCCAAGCAAGCCTTGTCATATCATCACTAGACTCATCATCATCCCTCGCAAGCCCGACCTGTAGCTTCATCCATGCGACCCTTATTCAGGGGTCAGAGGGCTCCGAGTTACAAAAACCCTTTCCCCCCATGGCAAATCCCTCCCTTTGACAATAAGGTTCAAAAATGGAATAGGAAATCCATGGGAAGCAAGTTGTTTGTGCTACCCTCAAACTCTTTAAATCCTACGATTACTCGATTCAAAGAAAATGCCTTCTTCACGCAATGGTGGGGTAGTGGAGGGAATAGCAAAGAGATTATTGCCTGGTGGACTTCTTCCTTCCCGGGTTTGATCTCAGCCAGACTGTTACAAAATGATTTTTTCTTCCTAGAATGTGTGGACTCAACACTGAAGAATGCAATCTTAAGTGGCAGTCTGTTATTCTTTCAAGGCCCGACCTTTCACTTCTTCGATTGGAATCCAGGCTTTGATCTGATGAATCATAGATTTGAGAAAACTCCAATCTGGCTTTCTTTAGTGGGTCTCCCATCTGATTTCTGGTGCTCGGAGGCTCTTTTGAGGATTGGTGATGCTTTAGGATCTCTAGTTGGGACTGAGGCAGACTTTCTGAATGGTCTCAAAGGGGATGTAGCTAACATATATGTTGAGATTGACCTTAAGAAATATTTTTATAGCAAATTAGAAATCATTTCAGAAGTAGGTAGATGGAAACAAAAAATGCTAAGATTGGGAAAGGAAATCCCTAGCAAATGTGTCCTCTAAAATCAAATAGTTAAAAATTGTTCACTGGTAGCCACCATGGGAGCTATGAACTCAATACATCCAACACCAGAGCCAAGCATTGATGGATTAGATCTATAGAGGGTGGACAAGCAAATGGTAAGTCTTTCGAGCCCACCTGTATTGGATGTTGCCTTGGCAAACAAGGATACTCCTTTGCAGTAAGAAAACAGAGACTTGGCTCCTTGGCCTGTATGTCCTGCTCCAGTAGACTCTTAGTAGCTTCACACCCTAGGACTAAATTGACTTCGAAGAGAGAAGTCAGGTAAGTTGATCCAATTCCTTTCAGGTCAGGGATCTCAGCCTCTTCCAACACCTCCTTTAAGATGTCTCCGCCTCATTTTATCTCCGATTGTCAAGATCCAACCCCATAAGGCAGCCAGGAGATTGTTTGGACAGAAGAAAACTCCCTCTCTGAGCAGAGGTGCCTTCAATATTTTCTCTCAACATCCTGCAAAGGTTCCCAAAAGAAAGAATAAACTTAGGTGAAAGAGACCAAGACGAGTTCCAATGCAAAGGTAAACCCATGCATCTTGCTAACATCTTACGGGAAGAGGAAGTTATTGCCAAAGACATTAAAGCAAATTTAGAGGAGGAAGATGAGCCACATCTATCTAAAGTTGAGACCTCTCCCTCTTCAAAAATCTTTCCAATAAAACAATATTTTAATCTACTAGTGGAGATCCCTTATCTACTCCTGTTGTCATCCCCTTTAATGCCACGAGACCTAGATTTGACCATGGATCAGAATGCCCAAAAAATCTTCTAGGAATTCATGAAAGAGGATGAAGACTTGGACGTAGTCTTAGATACTCCCCTAGTAGTATTGTATTCTCAGAACAAGGAGAAAAGGAAACTAGGTTTGCAACAGAACCTAGAGGGTTTGGAGAAACCAGACTTCGGCTTTTCCCCCCCTAAAAGGGTCACAGATCCCTCATTGAAGCTAGAGCACAAGATGGAGTTGTGGAGAATCAATCAAAACTACCAAACCTTTGGAAAGTAGGGAAGGGAATCCCCCTTCTTGAACAACAATGAAAATCCTATCTTCGAATATTAGGGGACTCAATTCCCCTAACAAATAGAGGGCGATCAAAAGAAGGATTCTTTTGGTCAATGCAGATATCATTCTCTTGCAAGAAACTAAATTGGATTGTTAGCAAGAAGCCTCTTTTGGTAATGAAATTATCTCCTTGTTCCATGCATCAATTCAATTTATAATGGCCTTAGAAGGGGCTTCTGGGGTCCTAATGATTATCTAGAAGCGTTCTCAAGTTCAAGTGGAGGGCATTGTTTCTAGCAGAAATTGGCTGCTAACCAAAATCACTCATCTTCAGTCAAATACTTCCTTTTTTGTCATCAAAACTTATGGTCCAGTGTCCTCACTCAAAAATTGACTTTTATGGCTTTCTTTAGATGGAGTCATATCTCAATTGGTCAATGAAAAACTCATCATAGGAGGTGACTTTAATGCCATTAGGAAAGCATCAGACAAAAGGGGAGGCATCATCTGCTTAGGTGGATCTTAGCAGGATTTTAATGATTGGATTGATAGGAATGGATTATTAGAAATAGATTCAGGGGACTCTTTTACATGGACAAATAGAAGGAAAGGCTTCAGCAATATTGCAGAAAAAATTGACAAATTCTTATGGCAGGGTGATCTCTGTTCTTTTGCTTTTTCCCTTGCCTGTGCTATGCTCCCCTACTCAGGTTCAGACCACTTTCCTATTTTTCTTTCACTTCAAGGTAGCCAAGTCACCTCCAGATCTCCATTTAGGTTTGAGAATATGTGGATGAAAGAACCAAATTTTCTAGCCTTGATTGAAAATTGGTGGAAGGAAGAAGTATTTGAAGGATCAAAACTCTTTTGCTTTATTTCAAAGTTGAAATTAGTAAAGCATAAATTGCTACAATGGAACGCCCACCACTTTAATACTTTTTTGCAATCCAAAAATCTTTGGAAGAGCGATTGGGATCTCTAAATGACAAGATCATCTCGATGGGTATGGATCAAGAAAAGAACCTCCTTTTGGAATATGAGGATATCCTTTCAAAAGAAGGAATCTTTTGGAAACAAAATTCTAGAGAGAATTGGCTCATAATGGGGGATAAAAACACCGAGTTCTTCCATAATGTTACAAAGCTTCGAAGGAGCAAGAATTGGATCTCAAAACTAGAGATAAAGAAAAATCAAACCATAGAGGACCTTGAAGAGATTAAGAAAGAGATCATCTCTTATTACTTCAACCTATTAAACAATACTGAAGGCTCTCAATTGACTGAACAGGAAAAGTTTCTGGAAGTGATCCCTAAGATTATAACAGATGACCAAAATCAGAAACTAAATGAGAAAATCAATCTGGAGGAAGTATTTCAAGCTCTAAACCAGCTTCCCTCTGGAAAGGCTCTTGGTCTGGATGGTTTCCCTACCGATTTTTTCAAAAATTGTTGGAACTTATTGGGTCAACAACTTATTGAAGCTTTAGAATGCAAAAGATCAGGTAAAATACTCAAAGAAATCAATAACACGTTTATTGCCCTCATTCCAAAAAAAGAGAAAGCAACAAATCTAGGAGACTTTAGACCCATCTCTCTATGTAACACAATTTATAGAATCCTTTCAAAAGTCATGACAAACATAATGAAGCCTCTCATGGATAGAATTATATCACAAAAATAGATAGGATTTGTTCCAGGCCACTCAATTCTTGATTGGGTTATTGTGGCGCAAGAAGCAATCCACACTCTTCAAAGAACAAATAGACTAGACATGATAATTAAGTTAGACATTTCAAAAGCTTATGATAATGTAGATTGGCACTTCCTTTGCAAAATATTGCAAGCCTTTGGCTTTGCCAAACAATGGATCAACTAGGTCTATGAATGCATCTCTACACTAAAATTTTCAATTCTCATAAATGGAAAGCCAACAAGATTCTTCTCTTCCTCTAGGGGCATTCAGCAAGGAGACCCTATATCTCCTTTCCTCTACATCATAATGGGGGAAGCTTTAGGAAGGGCAATTAAAAAAAGACAAGTTAATAATCTACTAGAGGGAATCAAGGTAACCACAAATTTTGGAGTCACTCATCAATAGTTTGATGATGACAACCTCCTCTTGGGTGCAGCTAGAGTATAGGAAGCATCTCATCTAAACCTACTATTAGAATCTTTTGGAAAGGCCTCAGGACAAATAAGAAACAAAGAAAAATTCAAAGTTTTTTTTTTCCACTCCAAAAATCCTGGATTGCAGAGCAGGAACTCTCCCATGTATACATCTAAGCATCCCAATAGATCGAGGACTAAGGAATACCAAATTCTGGGACCCTCTAAAGTTAAAAATGGAACAAAACTCAAAATCCTCGAAGGGGAAGTGGCTATCATGGGCTGGAAGACTCATTGTGATTCAAGGAGTGATCTTGGCCCTACCTACCTACTTATTATCCATCTTATCTCTAGCAGCTAGTGCAAATTCCTTCATTATTAAGAAGATGAGATTTTTTTTTGGCAAAACATTGAGGAAAAGCAAAAAGTTGCCTTAATTTCTTGGGATAAAATAATCAAACCCAAGACAATGGGGGGTTTAGGTATAAAGGATCTAAAATTGCAAAACAAAGTCCTAGGGGCAAAACTAGTTTGGAAGTTTATTAAAAACCCTAACTCAACATGGGTTAGAATGTTGGCATCTAAATTTTTATTAGATGCCAACATGGGTCAGAGTCAATCTCTTGGGATATCCATGATGGTTCATCTAGCTTTTTCTGGGATGACTCATGGGGAAGATATCCCTCCGTTGCTACTTCTCTCAATCTTCCAATAGCAGGGTCATTGAGTTAGTGACTACATAGCAATGGATAGCACATTGAATATTCAAAGTTGGAGGTGGAAACCGATGGTAGGATTGCAAATCCTACGAGAAGAATTAGAACAACTTTTAGACCACTTAAAAGAAAGAAATATCAACCCTAGAAGAGGGAAAGCTACTCTAGTTTGAGCAGCCTCCAAAACAGGGCAGTATAATTCTAAAGATGGCTACAAAGTCCTAGTCAGTAATTCTAATCAAGAAAAATAGGATATACCAACTAAGCTATTTTGGAGCAGTAAGACCATCCCAAAAGAAGGGATTTTTGCATGGTTAGCATTCCCCCAAAAAATATTATTGGAACTAAGTGTGGGTACTGATAAATTTCAAGGTTTTTTTAGTTGTAGTTACCAATAAACTTCACTTTTTAAATTTTTTCTTATCTTCTTATTGATTCAATTTTTTTTTTGATTCAATTTTTTTTTGTCTTACACTATTGAAGATGAAGCTTTTAGAGTGGATGTTTTACTACAAAATGCTTTGGATTGACTGCAAATAGGTATGCTTGGATCTAAAGACACACCAGGTAGGTGAAAAATTACTTTTTTGAATGCCCGCCACTCTTGTGATTGGCACCTCAAAACCTAACACTAGTGTGCATGTTTGAACAGGAGGGCTTCTCTACTTATTACCTGAAGTTAATCTGCAGTATGTAATTTTGACTATGCAAAATACCTCAGCTCCTCCAAACAACTAGTGTCTTGTGGGGGGGTGACAGTGACGTCTGCATCCTTCGTAAGATGGGAGCAATAGCAAAGCGCCAGGTATGTAGAACAGTTACTGAAAAGAATAGCGAAGTGTCAAAACTATAGTCATGATGGAAATAATAGTTAAAAGTCATTTTGAAACTCTTTTAAACCCTGTTTTCTAAAGATTTTAGTAAGTGTCAGTGTCCATGCTTTTTAGCTTACAACCCAGATATTATTCTGAGGATTTTTATGTTGTGGCAGGTGGACTATATACTGGGTTCCAATCCTCTGGATATGTCATACATGGTTGGGTATGGTTCCAAATACCCACAGCGATTATAAGCATATTTTAGAATTAACTTTTGAACCGTATTTGACATATTTTTTAATGTGTATATTTTAGATTTAACATAACTCTTTTTGAACGACTTACTATCGGCTGCCAATCTCAGTAAATTTGAATGTGTTCGCGTGACAATTCACAAATTTTATCTCTAGTTCATAACTCTTTTATGAACTAAAAACAGATTTCTCATCAAACCAAAACTTATTCTGCAGAACAATTTTACGCTTAAAACACAAATGCCAATGTTATCTGTTTAAAAATTGTACTCAATGACTAAAAGATTTAAAATTTGACGGTACTAAATGATTAAAACATAAATTATTGCAAGGAACTCTTGTACGGGATGGTCTGCATGCATTCCAAGCGTTTTGGATCAAATATATACCGTAGACTGTTACTTTAGTTTACTCCTTTAAACACATTTGATTATTTTATTTCAAAAATATATGTAAAATATGTAGAAAATTGTAAATAACAACTACGACTAATAGAATTATTTGTTGTTTCTATTTAAAAATCAAGATAGAGATCAGTGTATAGCAAATGTACAACAAATCTCATAAAAATAAAATAAAAAATCTTACTTTCTAAATAATTAGCAAACTAATAAAAATAAAATTAAAGTAATAAATAAAACAAATAAGAAAATTAGTTGCCATAATAAAATTGCTTCATCTATCAACATAATAAAAGATAAAATAAAATGTGTCTATCTATCAGCACAAAAAAAAGTAAAATTTATCATTGTAAATGTAGTAGTTTCAAGTGTAATAAAAATTAAACTTATAAAATTGTTTATTTAATTAGTCTATTTCAAGTCACTGCTAATTAAATAGTTTTGTTCAAGTTTAATTATTTCAATTTTTAATTTATTAATAATTAAATTAAAAATATTTTATTGTTTTTTTAATCTATATTATCTTCACTAATTCTATAAATAAATGCTCTAATTTCTTAGTTGTGAAGTTCAATTAATCAATTTTTTGTTTTCAAAATAAACTTCGATTTGTATTTTTATTGTAGAAATGATTTATCTAAAATATGATTGGTTTAGAAAAAATGGTGTCATAGGAGCAAATTTTTAGGATTGATAGTATTTTTAGGTTTTGTGAGAATAATATTTTTTATTTATTTACAATATTGTAAATAGAGTGATATTTTTATATAAATATATAAGTTTTGATAATTTTTATTTCTAAAAAATATGGTTAAGAAATCAAATATAAGAATTTGAATTACACTATTAAAATTAAATTGAATAAAAATTTATACACATATTTCTATTATAAACCAAATATTTCTTTCAACAACCATGAGCACCCTAAAAGCAAAGTGATTTTGCAAATTAAAATAAAATAATATAGTAAATTGAATTTGTCTTTAAATGAGTAGAATATAATGAAGTAAATTATATTTGTGGTATAAATTATCTTTGTGTAATTTGTAAGTTACTTTTCTTCACTTTGTTTGATGATCAGATATATCAATAGTTAGTCATGCAACCATATATATTTGTGTTTAGTTGGTCAAATGTGTAAGTAATTTATATTGGCAACCTAAGATTATATCATATATCATTTGTCAATGTCTCTATAGATGAAAGCATTGCAAAAAAATAGGTAGGGAAAGAAAAAAGTAAAATGGCATTGTATGCAAATTTTACCAATTCATTTTGTCCCCGCCTTAATACACATGTGAATGGTAAGATGGTCTTATACATTTTGAGATATGTAGCATTAAAAACATGCATGAAAAGTAAATATCTCAAATGAAACAATGTACTTGTAAGGATAAGACCTTGTATATATTTACTATATATTAGGTAAGTCTCTATAAGCTCTTATAATCATATGCACATTTGAACATAGGAACATTAGTTATAAGATATGCCTATATAGTTGTCCTACTTATAGGATAAATTGAACTATCTAAAGATGGAAATAGTACCCTAATATAAACTAATCATATAGTCATGATTAGATGGAAATAGTACCCTAATAGCTAGAAACCACTTGCAAAATATATTGGTTAGAGGTAAGCCATAAAAAACCCAAGGTGATTTTGATGAGGGTAAATCAGAAGATTGAAGTAGCACACTAAAGCCCAGTTAAGAACAAGTTGTATAAGCATTGCAAATGGCTACCTAGTAAGGCTTTAAGTCAGAATCCATCTTGTCTAGATTACGAGGGGATATTCAATTAATTAGTATATGTAGTCAAAATTAAGGAGGATTTCATTGGCATTACTTTCTCCTATCCACCTACCTAGAGGCTCCATACTATCAAATGGAGCAATTAATATAAAAGTTTCTATATCTGCCAACATTTATATCAGAAACATCCTGCATTGATCTCAAGTCAATAGTCTTAATATGTGCTTTGAATACGTAAAACTGACAAGAGAACGCAAGGGTATCAAGGAGTAAAGCTGAAACCAAGATAAGGTAGCGGTAATTTTGAGCTTTTGGAGATGGTGTATTGAGAGAACACCTGTGGTAACCATCCCGAATACAACATCCTGTGGGATTTCATGGAAAATACAAAAAAACAACTGTCCCATTTACATGGTTGCCCAATTTACGTGGTTTTTGAGGATATTGAGCTTCATCTTGATGTTTCAAGGCATAAAATATATGCCTTCTATGGGACTGGTCTCTCACAATCATGTAGTTTTTACCATAAAAGTTAGAAAAAAATAACCCTAAAGAAGTTGAATATTCCAGTATGGCATTCAGATCAAGTGCATATCCTCCAGAAATTACTATAACTGCTAGAATTTTTTAGCTCCTCAATCTACAAGTTAAGTTTCCTTCTTTCCCCCTATGCATCTTTTAAATAAAGCACTTAAGGATTTTTTAAATATGTTTCTTAGAAGATCTAGAAGTTAAACCCCAGAAAATGCTAAAGGATAAATAATGCATTAAGTTGGTAAAGATTTGTTCAATTTTGGGTGGTCGAGTGGATGTTCAAAACCCAAATATCTTAAGTTTTTAACTTCATTTTAAAAACAAATATTTTTGAAAGCTGTACTAATGGATGGAATGTCCTGACCGATTACCTCAGATTTTTAGTTTCACTTTTCACATAGAAATTTTGAAAACATTAGTGATGAGTCGGATGTACTGACACAAACCCTGTAGATTCTTTGTTTTCACATAGATATTTTAAGAAAGCTCTCTAATATTCTATTGGAATAGTATTTTTTTAGGGTCGTATGTTTGCAATCACATTCTAATTATAACACTAAGCATTTGTAAGCTGGTCAAAATTTTAAAGCATCTGAAAACTCGAGAAGCTATTGTAGCAATTTAAGTTTTCTTGAAATTTCTAAATCTAAATTCTCACACAAAAGAATAAAGCCTAAATTTTCAGATGCATTTGTACCTCTCTACCACATTATAGTTAGTTTTCATTATTATGTGGTTATTATTGGTCTGAAATATAAAATAATAAAACCCTAAGTGTTCAGAGCCCTTTGTGCCTCTTTGCCATTGTAAAATAGGGGGCTCTAGGATTCACAGCTTTATGTGCACAATACGAAGACTAGATACGAGGGCACTGAGCGGTACTATTGTTTTTTAAAGGAAAAATTATTTTAGAAAAGCATGTGAAATCTTTGAAGAACTCTTTTGCTTGAAAAAATGAGTGGTTAGGGTTTCAATTGGAACAATTTCGTATAACACATTTCACTTTCAAGTTTCTATACCTTTTAATTCATATGGTCTATTTCTATAATTAGATTTTAGCATGGCTAAAACAATTTTAACTGCAAGATTTATGACGAAATATTGTTCTCATTTTTACCAGTGAGGATGTTGGTTGTGAGCTTTGGAGTTTTCTGGATTTTGTAGATCTGTACCTTGCCCCTCTTTTGGTACAGGCTGGGGGATGCTAGAAAATTTTGTGGTGTTTGGTTGTACACCTGCCTATTGGATCCATTTTGTCCATATCCTATAATCCTGGCAGCCCATGAAATAAATGTAAGGACAAGACATACGTTTCTCCCAATTTGGCAGGGTATTTTTAGAAAATAGGAGATTAGGCAAAGTACAAGCTAGGAATGGGTATTCCAGAATGTCCAGTGTTCAAAATTCAAATATTCTACTGCCACTTAAGATTCTACTATACAAATATTTTTAGGTAGAATATTTTCTAGAAATATTGACGGAGTGTGAAATTTTAAAATGTCAAAATATTTTCGTGCCATGTCCCATACCTCATTTTGTGTTAGAATTATATTAAACTCCAAATTAAATTTTAATTGCTATTGTTTTATGCAATTTGAAATTACTTTTGGAGATGTACTTGTTATGTGATTATCTGGTTTTTGTTTTGATATTCATGTTTATTAGATATATTAATGTACAACATCTTTCCTAGATTAATATTTATGTTTTATGAGATTTATCTTTATGTCATACACATCCTAGTTGGTTGCTCAAGACCTTGCTTGTGACTAGTTCCATGCATTTAGGAAGTCATTTATATTCTGTGTTCTACATAAAATACCTAAAAAAATTGTCAAAACAACGTTTAAATGATACACCTCTTCCATGTGGTGTGCAATGGGTCTTGGCATTTTTTTTCTTGATCACATATTGCATTTGGAATCTCATTTTGGACAAAATTTGGGATACGACACATATATTACTTTTCTAGCTTCAAAATCAGATATATACATTCTTCTAAGATTAATGTTGACATACCCCATACCCCAAGGTAGAAGAAGTATCTGCTAGAGTAATATGCCTTCGTAATTGCCTTCTCTCTATTGTTAGACTATCCTTGGACTATCCTATAGCTTTCATAATTGTTTGTGAAGTTGAGAAGATCATTTGAATCCATAGATGCTATGTAGACTCCCAAGTTCATTTTGTTGTTAATCTTTGCATTGAAAGTATCTATCTAGTATAATTGGCAGTTTCTATGAGGAGATCCATGACTAATTATAGATAATTTTGAAGAAAATACTACTGAATCATCGTTATAAGGTATGACTCCTGCATCCAATGCAGTTGGCCTTTCTGAATTTTAATGATTCTCTCTAAATCTTCCATATTTTAGTGTAAGAGTTGCTTCAATCTCATCTAAATCTAGGGCTATTGTTTCCATACAAAAATGAAAGTAATTATTACTATATTGTTTGTGTGGCTACATTTTAGAAGTGTTCGTCATTATGTCCTTTCTCTGATCAATATCTAGGGGAATACTCCATGAAAGAACTAATTTCTTCTTTTAGGTCTGCAAACAACTCAAAACAACCACACAACCGACCTTGTACTCCTATGCACGAGCTTCATTGCTCTGCAACACTTGTTTTATCTACCAAAGAATTTAATAGTAATTTAAATTTTTTTAATTGTGGTTGTCTATAATTTTGTTTACAAAAATATGTTAATTAAAATGTAGATATTGTTTCTTGAAAAGAAATGAAAATCCTTATCCTTTCATTCTGATATCTTATATAAATTAAAAAAGTGTAAATTTTTTGGAAACAATAATAAATCGGTAATATATGTAAAAAAATAAATTTCTAATAAAAAATATTGTTTCTAGTTATAATAAAAAATTATTCTAAAAATTCATATTAAAATATTATAAAAATAGAAACAACTCTATCCTACCATTTTAAAATATTCTAAATAAATTTGTATTTTTATAATAAACATTCTAAAATAATATATATGGGTTTAAAAATTATAATCCTATATAATATGTATTACCTAATATATCATTTTATGGTGAATTAATAATTTGAAGTATCATATATATGGTCTAAAAGTGAAAAAATGGGCATATAGACCATCAAATTCTAGATTTGGTGGAGTCTAATTGAGAAAGTCCATCAAATAAAGGATTTGTAACCTTTTATTATTTGACCTTTCTAGTAAAGTCGTATTGATGTACATTGTGTGGTTGAAAACACAACCTACATGCATCATGGAAAGTGCGACAATGAGTTCTCCCTATTACCCAACCTTGTCTTCCCTGAACAAGTGTTGTATTCTCAAGGATTACTTTTATTTGTTTCTTCAAATATGGTATAATGGTGTTTGTTGATTTTATTATTTTTTCATCCACCCTCCATATCACAATCTCCCAACCAATTTGATCACAATCTTTCAACCAATAATTTGATCAAGCAGTCATTGATATCTCATCTAATCCACACCATTGATCAACCCAATCTCAAACCTAAGAATTTTCCCATTCTTATGCCATTTTCAAGGGTTAATTACTAGCATTTTCACCTTGGTATGCAATGGGTATGCCGAAGAGGTGTCCAAGGTCAAATAGAAAAAAAAATTAGTCTATTTATTGCATGCATTTAAGGAGTACATTAATATCAAGCTCCATTACCAATATGGTCTATGCTTCTATTGTGTTTGTAATGGGGAGAGGAGAGAGAGGGGAAGAGAGAGAGAGAGAGAGATAGAAAGAGGGATAAATAGTGGGGAAGAGTTAGAGGAGACAAATAGAGATGGGTAAAGATATAGAGCTACATGATAGAGATAGAGAGGAAGAAAGAGATGGAGTTGGAGAGAGAGAGAGAGAGAGAGAGAGAGAGAGAGAGAGAGAGAGAGAGAGAGAGAGAGTTGGAAGAGATAGATATCTAGAGATAGAGAGAGAGATGGAGGGATATGAAATGATCAAAGTAAGGATATGGGGAGAGATAGAGGGGGGAGGTAAAGGGAGAGAGAGAAGATGAGGGGTAGAGGGATAGGGAGAAGAGGGGACAAAGGGAGAGATATAAGGAGGGTAGGGAGAATGATAAGTAGGGAGGAACAGATATCTATAACTTGGGAGAGAGAGGGCGAGGTAGAAAGATGGAGACAATGAGAGAGAGGGCGAGGTAGAAAGATGGAGATAATGAGAGAGAGGGAGATAAAGAGAGAAAGATAAAGATATGGTTAGAGAGGGATGTAGAAAGAGAAAGAGAGGAGGTGATAGAGAAGTAATAAGGAGAGGAGAGATGGAGAGAGAAATAGAGATAGAAAGGGAGAAATATGGATTGTTTGTGTGTGTCAATGAGAGAGATAAAGATAGAGATAGGGAGCGAGAAACATGGCACGCACACGCGTGTGTGTGTGTGTGTGTGTGTGTGTGTGTGTGTGTGTGTGTGAGAGAGAGAGAGAGAGAGAGAGAGAGAGAGAGAGAGAGAGAGAGCATTATATTCAATTGTCTATCTCTACATTGTTTACAAATTTAATTATTAACCAAAATAAATATTATTTTTAGAATTATAAAATAATTATTAGAAACATAATCAAGAAATTGTTAAAAAGTTAAGAACATAAATATTTGATATAGTTAAAAATGATAAAATATATTTTAAAAATATTGTATGAACTAGGAAAAAAGTTCAAAATATAATTATTTTACAATATTCACTTTTTAAAAGAACTAAAATTATTATAAACTAAACTACTTCTAATATTTTTTATTTTAATTTCACAAAATATAATTATATAATTTTAAATTTAAATCTAAAATGTAAAACTAAAATAGAGTTTAAAAATGCGATATCAAAATATATAATATCTAAATAATAATTTAAAATAATAAATTAATAATAAATAAAAATAAACATAGTATACAATAAGCTTATTAAGTTAATATATATTTTTATAATATCTGTGAGATTTTGCCAAGATCTAGAGGCGATGGAAAGCACAAATAAGAGAGACAAAATATATGATAGGAATAAACTATATTCTATCAAGATGCAAAATATGATCAACTGGATCATTACAATATGTTGAATTGATTGCCCATACAAACAATGTAGATGAGCCTGCTTATATAGGCAAGGCCATATGGATATGTGAGCGCACAAACATGACATGTGGCTCAATAAGAAACAAGGGTAGTTAGGAAATAGGTGGGAATAGGTAGGAGAAAGAATAAAATATTCCACATGAGGTGGAATGTAACAACAAGATAAGATTGACACCATAAAAGGTGGAAATTCTACTACACACACTATCCCAATGTGGCACAAACACCCAAGTGTCTCATATCCAAACTACTATGAAATAAATTATCCTAAGTAAACTTAAGTACAATTATATGGAGATTTAAATACAAATGATAAAGAAATTAAACAGGACATAGATAACACAGGGATTTAACATGGTTCACCCAGAATGGGTTACGTCGAGCATACATAGCCATCCAATCTTTCTTATTATCCAACAAAAATAGTACATCAACCTTACAATGCCTTAAGCATCCCAACCACTTATAACATGTGTTTTTAGGGCGACAAACAAAGTCGACCTTTTTAGGGTTTTATTACAATGTCAGTTTTCATCAACGAAAAAATGGCAAAATAAAAATTTCTCGGGGGCTCCCGCCCCCGAAACCCTATCCACGGCCTAGCCCAGTCTTGAACCCCAGTGAGGATACGTGCTGAGTGTACAATACTTTGTTGATCAGTCACCACATTTCAAAAATCTCCCACTTGGAGACTAATCAAGCTCCACACCAAACAATCTCCCACTTGGAGACTGATACTACACGACACCATTGTACATGTAGCATCCACTAGATAAAACACTAGGACTTGACTGGAATAAATTCCACAATTATCAATCAAGAAGACCAATAGAAACTGATGAAGAAATCAACTTCTCATGTGGAACTAGCTTCGTGAACATATCGGCAGGATTCTCACTTGTGTGAATCTTCTCAAGCTGTAACTAACCGTCCTCCAAAATAGTCTAGATGAAGTGGTACCTGAGCTGAATGTGATTTGTCCTTGAATGAAAAGCAGAGTTCTTCGCAAGATGAATGACACTCTGGCTATTAGTATACAATGGGCTATCCTCTTGTGTCTGACCCAACTCCTCCAGAAAACATTGCAACCAAATCATCTCCTTGCTGGCTTCTGTAGCAGCAACATACTCAGTTTCAGTGGTTGAAAGTGCAACAACCTTTTGTAGCCTAGAAATCCAACTGACTGTAGTTCCCCCTATAGTAAAAACATACCCTGTAGTACTCCTCCATGAATCAATATCACCTGCTAGATCAAAGTCAACAAATCCACTCAGAGCAACATTAGATCCTTTGAAACATAATGCCTTCGTAGTAGTTCTTTTCAAATACCGAAGAATCCATTTCACAGCATTCCAATGTTCCATACCCGGATTACTCATAAACCTACTCACAACTCCCATTGCATGTGCAATATCTGGCCTTGTGCATACCATTGCATACATCAGACTGCCAATAGCTGATGATTATGGGATGTTAGACATTTTATTAACCTCTTCCTGTGCCTTTGGGCACATCTCCTTAGTCAATTTGAAATGACTAGCCAAAGGTGTACTAACTGCTTTTGCATCCTGCATGTTAAATTTTTTCAACACCTTCTTTATATACTCACTTTGGGACAAATTTAAGGTTCTATTTTTTCTGTCCCGTGTAATCCTCATACCGAGAATTTGCTTAGCTGCACCCAAATCCTTCATAGCAAATGACCTGGCTAATTTCTGTTTAAGATCATTTATATGTTGCATGTTAGACCCAGCAACAAGCATATCATCAACATAAAGCAACAGGATAATATAACTGTCATTATCCAATCTCTTAAAATATACACAATGATCAGAATGACATCTATGATAACCGTGTTCAACCATGAAACTATCAAATTTTAAATACCATTGTCGGGATGCTTGCTTTAGGCCATACAAACTTTTCTTCAATCTGCACACCAAGTTCTCTTTACCTTTGACCTCATATCCCTATGGTTGCAACATGTAAATTTCCTTCTCCAAATCTTCATGGAAAAAATTTGTTTTGATATCTAATTGTTCAAGATGTAAATCATCTATAGCCACAAGACTAAGTACAGTTCTAATTGAAGTCATTTTTACAACTGAAGAAAATATTTCATCATAATCTATACCCTTTTTCTATGCAAAACCTTTTACCACAAGTCTGGCCTTATATCTTTTCTGACCTCCTTCCTCCTCCTTTAGCCTATAAACCCATTTGTTAAGCAACGCTCTTTTTTTTGCAAGTAAAGGGACTAAGTCCCAAGTCTTATTTTTCATCAAGGAGTCCATCTCCTCTTTCATGCCTAGCTCCCACTGTTGTTTGGCATCTACCTGCATTGCTTCTTCATATTCTTCTAGTTCACCAGAATCTGTTAATAAAATAGAATACAAAGAAGGAGAAAATCATTCAGGAGGTCTACTTGACCTCGTAGAACATCTAACACTTGCAGGAGTTTGTGGGACAATCTGTTGTTGTTGAGCATTAGGTACCTATGGCATTTCATTTTCAGGAATCTCATCCAACACCACATATTCTTGTTTGTCCTATTCATGCTTCTTTTCCTGCATCTGTTCTTTATACATGACCTTCTCATTGAATATAACATCTCTACTTCTAATTATTTTCTTATTTTCAAAATCCCATACCCAATAGCCATATTCATCTATCCCATATCCAATGAAGGTACATTTCTAAGATTTAGCATCAAGCTTGGTTCTATTTTCTTTATCAACATGGACAAAAGCTTCACAACCAAAGGTTTTTAGAAAATAATAATTTACCTTTTTACCAGTCCATGCCTCCTCTGGAATACCACCATCCAAAGGGGTTGAAGGTCCTCTATTTATCAAATAGATAGCAGTATGTACAACATCTGCACAAAAATGTAAGGGCAATCCAGCATGTAATCTCATGCTCTTTGCATGTTCCATGATAGTTCTATTCATTCTCTCTGACACACCATTTTCCTGTGGAGTTCCTGGAACTATCTTTTGCTTTCAAATCCCATTTAAAGAGCAGTAATCTTCAAATTCTTTGGTTCAATACTCACCTCCATTATCCGATCTGAGACACTTCAACTTTTTCCCTGTCTCATTCTCAATGAAAGCTTTCCATTTCTTAAAAGTTTCAAAAAATATTTAATTTTTGTTTTAGGAAATATACCCATGTTTTTCTGGTTGAGTCATCAATAAAAATAACATAATAACAAGAGCCACCAAGAGATGATACCTGAGTCGGTCCCCATACATCTGAATGTACAAGCTCTAACTTCTCACTCTTCTTCTCTTTCCCAACCTTGAGAAATCTGACTCTTTTTTGTTTACCATAAACACAATTTTCACAAAACTCTAAATCAATCTTCTTTAGTCCTGGAAATAGATTTTTGGAGTAAAGGGTTTTCATCCCTTTCTCACTCATGTGCCCAAGCCTATGGTGCCACATTATTGAATCTGTTCTTGCAACATCTATTGTTGTTGTCCCTGCAATAACTTTATCTGTAGCAGCTAGGGTAGAGTAAGTGTTACCTGTACACAGATATAATGTGCCTACCTTCGCACCTTTAGCTATTACTAATGATCCTTTACTGACCTTCCACATACTGTCTGAGAGGGTAACTATGCAACCTTCACTACCTAGTTGCCCAGCAGAAATTAAATTTCTTCTTAAATTAGGAACATGTCTTATCTCCTGCAGAAACCAGTCATTTCCATTCTGCAACTTGATCTTTATCTTTCCTTTTCCAACAATTTGACAGGGCTTATCATCACCCAAATATACTTGTCCAAAATCACCTTGAACATAATCTAGAAAATGTTTTCTATGGGGTGTAGCATGAAATGAAGCCCCAGAATCTATTACCTAGGAATCATTAACATTATCCAAACATAAGATTAAAGCATCTTGTAAAGTATTACTTGCAATATTAGCTTCCTTACTATCATTTTCATTTTTGTCTCCTTCTTTGTTTTTCTGAGACCAACAGTCTTTCTTTAGATGACCAGGCTTTCCGTAGTACTAGCAATCTTTCTTTCCTCTAGATTGAGAGTGTCCTTTTTTTGAGTTCCCTCGTGACTTCTCATTCCCGGGGCCTTTTCCTCTTTCCTTTGATCTTCCTCTGTTCTCCACATTCAAAACACTACCCAATGATGTTGGAGTCTCGCCTGTGCTTTTCCTTCACATTTCCTCACTTAGGATAACACCAACAATATCATCAAATACCAAAGTATTTTTACCAGAGATAGAGTTACTTACAACCATAACCAAGCTATTCCATCTTTTTGGCAAAGAACATAAAATCAAGAGAGAGCTAACCTCTTCTGCAAAGGTAATTTTTACCGAAGACAGTTGACTGGTAATTGTATTAAATTCATTTAAGTGCTCTTCTACAAATCCTCCCTCGCTCATTTTCAAATTAAACAAATGTTTCATAAGAAATACCTTATTCGAAGCCGAGGGTTTCTCATATTGTTATATTGAATGCTACAGACGGTGCAAGGCACAATCAAATGGATCCCAATGCCTTTCTATCTAAGATGTCCCACTCTTCATCTGACATTGTGGTCGCTTTCTTTGCCTTTTCTTCCAATGGCCGCCACAAATCCTTTTGATATAGGTAATCCTCCATTTGCATTTTCCATAACTGATAGTTCAGGTCGTTAAACTTTTTGACCTTGAATTTGGAATCCTCCATTGCTCCTATTGACACTCAAAATTGTCATGTCTAATTAAATAAATATTTTATTTATTTAATTATCTAAGCCTAATTCTTCTATTAATTAAATAAATTTTTATTTATTTAATTAATTCATTTATCCTCTTCTAGCCTTATTTCTCATTTAAATAAATACATTTATTTATTTAAATTATCCCTTTCCTAAATTAAATAAATATTTTATTTATTTAATTGTCCTACTTCTTCTATTAATTAAATAAATTTTTATTTATTTAATTAATTCATTATCTTTTTCTACACATGACACATGTCATTCATCTCTTAATTCATACACTACCTACCTCTTTCATTATTTTGGTATTTCTTTTACCTACCCTCTAATCCTAGCCTACCTCTCTTTTTACACCTCTCAATCTTAACCCTCCATTTCTTATTGTGTCTTCTATTTAAGGAGATGCTTTCTTCATTATCAAACCCTAATCACTCAGCCTAATGACACATCCTAATGACTGATTTTGGAATACTTAGCTACACTACAATTCCACTTGCAACCACATTCCATTATTTGTTGAGCTCTTGTGCATATAAAAATCTGAGAGAAAATATATCAAGCAAGATCAATGGAGATATGAAGAATAGAGATCAAAACCCTATTGGACATGTGATGGTATAATCTTTGTGATTTTGGGTTATTTTGCATTGTCTTAGGTTATCTTCATATGTTATGGTGGATCTTTGTTCATTGTTAGGCTAGGGTTTAGTGGTTGGATTCATTTTAGCCTTGCAATATTGTTGTTATTTCTTATCCATTTTCACCATAAACATTTTGGCACGCCCGGTGGGACACTTGTCCCTTTGCATTTAACATTTTTGTTGCAGATTTTGCATTTTTGAAGTTGCAGATCGGACAATTTTTCGACGACATTTAGGTTTTTTTTTGCATCTGCAAGTGTTCAGATCGCGTTTTTGTGTTTCAGAAGCATCTGAGATATCGGGAATCGCGTCTGTGTTTCTGTCAATTTTTATTTTGCAGGTTTCCGAAAGGTGCGTATGTGATTCCGAACCGCGTCTGTGCTGCATCATATCGCGTCTGCGTCATCTAATAGCGTCTGTGATCTCTGAGCGCATCTGTGCATCACAGAACCGCGTCTGTGTCATACAGACGCGTCTGTGTCTGGTATAGCAGCGTCTGTGCTTTTTGTTTGGCAATTTTCAATTTTTCTGTGATTCGGGTTTTCGGATTTTGTACTTAGGGTTTCAGATCTGGTTTATTTTCGGCTAACACTTGCAGATCTAGCTAACCTAGTTTGTGCAGCTTGCTTTGGAGGCAAATACGTTTTTGTTGAAGGCCCCTTTTCACAAAGTCTCTTTTGGGTTTTCTAAAATTTACCTAACTTGTGTGTTTGCAGGAAGGGGTTATCATTTGAAACAACCCAAACTACTAACAATTTTCTTGCAGGGCCTTAGCTAGGGTTTTGTTATTTTTATTGTGTGCCTTGTTTTCATAGATTAGCAAACACTTCAATTGGTGCACTAAAATTGAATCATTGTCTTTTGTGTCTTGAGCAATATGCTCTTTTTGTTCAATCTTTAGAGGGCCTGTCTTCCCGTGTGGTCATTAGGACTACTAGTGAGAAGAGAACGACCCAAGTGGTAGCAAGGAAAACCCACCTCATCCAAACCACTATAATCAAATGTATTCATGGTGAAAACTATGAATAACGTGTGCTGATTAGTTCATACCGACACTATGTCTCCCCATAAACCCGTTTGATCAAATTTATTTGATCATTTGTAGGGCGTAACCCCTACCGGCTGGGAGCCTTCTGTATTTCCAGAGCTGAAAGTGCCGCATGTATGGCCACACGAGCGGATGCCCTTACTAGCACCTTTTTGTTTTAGAAGCCCAAATCCTTCTAGTTGTTGAGGCAGGAGGTCGGACCTCTGGTAGCGGCCCACACACATATGGTTCTTAGTAGAGATACAAAGTTCGCCATGGGGAGTTTTCATGGAGACTGATGCTTGGCTGACCCGAGAAGTGAGTGCCGAGGGTGGAGCCAGTGAGGTCAAGCATCTAAGTATCCGCTCTGAATAGCATAGCCTCGGGGGTAAAACCCTATGTGGGATCAACAACTATTGTCTTGGCCAGCCCTAAGAATTGTGCTTGTCTTATGCTAAACACTCAAACATTCAAGACAAAACAGCAAAACAGTGTGTCTTTTGTGTCTTCAAGTGTATGCAAAAACTTTTTACATCAAACAACACACTTTTTGGAGTCTAAACAGTTTGCAAACATTGAGTCATCAACATTGTGTCCTCTTGTCATGAAAAACAGTCGAGCAATAAGATTTGGTCACAACAAAACAACTTCACAGATAGAAAAAATTGCACTAAGGTTACAGAAACGCGTCTATGTTTGTTCAAACCGCATCTGCGTCAGATAAGCGCGTTTGTGTTTTTATCAGCGTCTGCGTCAAATAGAGTAGCGTCTGTGTCTGGAAAAAGCGTCTGTGAAGTATACAGAGGCGTCTGTGTTAGGATTTGAAAACTTTAACAGTCAAGCAAACAAAGAAAATCAGTTTCGGCATACTTGAGCTTCTTAGGTTGTCTCTTCAGGTTTCATCTAGCATTCAGCCAGTTCTAAGGTTTCACACAGTACATCATTGCTTCATACCTCATTTTACATTCACAATTGTCTATACTTGAGTCAAAAACGTCACTTGCTTGTCCTCATCATACTTTGTCAACACACTACATACTACTACACTTTGCTAAGTGGTCCCTCATCAAGGTTTCTTACCTTTGGGTCTCATTTGGTCTTACTTAGAGTCAAGGTTAGCTTACCTCATCAAGAGAAACTATCCTCTCTTTGGAAGTCACACCTACTCTACTACTTACATACTTGGTCTTACACTTTGGACATTGCAAGTACACCTCAAGATTCATTTACACTTCATACAACTCTTCGTCTTCCATACTCTCGTCATTTTTCATCTAGTTTCTCACATCTTGGTCTAACACCTAGTTCATGGTTGAAACCCGCCTTCCAAAATCTAGGAGAATAGCTAAAGAAGCTCAAGAATTCGTAAACATGAGTTCTTATGAGTATGACAATGATCTATTCTACAATCCTGAGCACACTACATTACCAGACATGAATGTTTATAGACACAATCCAAATGTGGAAAGCGCAAACACTATAAACAACAATGCTACACACAATGACACCGTGGACAACTCTTCAATACTATCAGCAGACATAGAAGAATCCATAATGAATCCTCAATTCAATAGATTGGTTGAAGAGATAATGAGGAGAGATCGACAATACTTTCTAAACATGATGGCACATAGTGGAGCTAAAATACCGCATGATTTTGACTTATCTCAACTTATGGAAAGTCGACCCTCACAACAAACTCAACCCAACATGGATCAAAGGAGACCAAATAGTGGAGGAAATAGAGGACCGAATAATATGATGCCGGAGTCACCATCAGCTTTGCTTCAAAAGCCAGCAATCCCACATACACAAGCTCAAATATATGATACTTACACTCAAAGACCATTATGGAGGCCTTATGCTCAAACAAATGCTCAAGGTATGGATCAGTCAAAACAAGTAGATACTCAAGGACATCCTCAAAATTTTGACACAAGGAGACCTCATGTCAAAATTGGGGGCAACACAATGGAAAATGAAAGGCCTATTGAATATGGTTTATACACACAAAACAGATATGGGGTTCCCCAACAAGAAGTTATGCCAAGTGCTCCTTATATGTCACAACAATATAGACCTCCATATGGACATGTCTACGATCAGTATCATCCATACATGCAACAAGTTCCTCCTCAAATGGGTGTTTCAAACATGGGGTATGCTACAAGAAATCAATCTCCTCCCAAGAATAATTTGGAGCAACAAATAAGAGATGTACAAAAGAAAGTGGAGGACATGAGTACATCAAAACCTACATACACTATGAGAGATTCATGCCCTTATCCCTTTGATAAGAGCATTCCAATGCCTCCATTTCCTCCACACTTTGTGACACCAAAATTCGACAAATATAGAGGGAGAGGAGACCCCAAGGCACACATAAGACAATTCTTCACAGCTTGCATTGAGGTAGCAGCAGAAGAAACATACTTAATGAGGTTGTTCCCACAGAGCTTAGGAGACCAAGCTATGGAATGGTTTTCTCAATTACCTCCTGGTATTAAGTCATGGGGCGACTTAGCAGAGGCATTCATTCAGCATTTCTCTTACAACATTGAAACAGATGTCTCAGTTACTACCTTGTGCAATACGAAACAGAAGGAAGGAGAATCTTTCGCAACATTTTTACAGAGATGGAGAAACCTAGCTAGCAGATGCTCTTGTGAAATCCCGCAGAAACAAATGGTGGAGATGTTCACACAAAATGTTAACAAGGCTATTGGCTATGATCTCAGAAAAGCTTGTTTGTCTACATTCAAGGATGTTATTGAAAAGGGCCTAGGAACAGAAAAGGTCTTAATTGAACAAGGAGTTATCAAACTATTCAAAGAAAACAAAGAGGACTTTAAAGGAAAGGACAAACCAAAATTTTGGAACAAGAACAAGAACACAGTTAATGATGGTGTTGTCGATGCCAATACAGTGAGACAAAAGTTCGTCTTTTCTGGATCAAGTTCTACCAACAATTAGGTGAACAATCAAACAACTTCTAAACCACGAAGGAAGTACACCCCGTTGGGAGAACCACTTGAATCAGTATTCAAAAAGCTTGTGGCAAACAAAGTCATTACAGTTCCAGACTTTCCTCCATATGAACCAAAGGTAAAACCAAATTGGTGGAACGATGATGAGTTTTGCGAATTTCATAAGAGAAAGGGTCACAAGACAGGTAATTGCCATCGATTGAAAAACATTGTGCAAGATCTCATTGATAGAGGAGATATTGAGATTG
This sequence comes from Cryptomeria japonica, assembly GCF_030272615.1. Lineage (NCBI taxonomy): Eukaryota > Viridiplantae > Streptophyta > Pinopsida > Cupressales > Cupressaceae > Cryptomeria > Cryptomeria japonica. The sequence goes on from NC_081409.1 coordinate 226,449,806, forward strand.
AAGGATATTCATCTAATCAAGAACATGAGGTGTTTAAGGAACTGTTCCCAAAACATGACAAAGGAAAAGGCAAAGTCACAGATGATCAAGCCAATTACACTAGAGCACCTTACAGTTATGATTCTACTATCAATCACATCTCAATGAAAAATCATATCTCTACCATTACTATCAAAAACAAAAATCCTGAGAATCTAGGTCAGAGACCCAAAATTGTCCTAAAAGGTGTGGGATCTTCATCCGAATCTACCTCTGAATGTCATGTTACAACCCGTCAAGGTAAGATTACATTGCCAGGTGCCTCCACTAAGAATACCAATCTTTCATCTACCAAGCCTGAGTACGACCTTGTAGAACAACTAGGGAAGACACCTGCGCTCATCTCTATTCTTGAGCTCTTACGTATATCCCCTGCACATAAAGCCATCCTTGACAAAATCTTGAGAGATACTACTGTCCCTACTGATCTGGACGTGGACCAGTTTCAAGCCATGGTGGGATACCTATCCGTTCGACACTCACTCACATTCACAGAAGCCGATGACGCCTCCATAAGTCAGCCACATAATGCACCTCTACATGTTGAAGCCTTCATACATAAACATCGAATAAAGCGAGTCCTGATAGATGGAGGAGTAGATCTTAATATTTGTACATTGAGCACCATCAGACAATTGGGATATTCTGACAAAGCTGTGAATTCTACAAACCAAATTACCATTAAGGCTTATGATGATGAAGAGCGTTCGTCTAAGGGCACGGTCACCTTACCACTAAGAATAGGGCCAGTCACAAAGGATGTGGTTTTTCAAGTCCTAGATCTAGATCTCACGTATAACATATTGCTAGGACGTCCGTGGATTCATGAAATGAGGGCAGTCCCATCAACATACCATCAATGCATTAAGTTTCCTCATAATGGAGTCGAGGTAACGGTCAATGGTGATCCAAATCCATTCATATATTGCAATAACTTGAGATCACATACTGAGACTATCATTCCCAGCAATCGTGAGGCTACTCCTTCCTCGGCATACATTGATCCTGAGTCATTAAAGCCCTCGACATCCAAACAAGGTGAACTTAGAGCCAAGTTTCAAGACAAAGGCATGGGAGAATACACTTTGAATCAAACAATGTTTTTACGACAAGTCATGACCTCTCCCAAGGAATATGGGAGGCCACATCCTAACAAGCAAATCTCCATTATGATACTCAAATGGGATCCTACCATCTTTCAAAAATGGGGTGAACTAGAAGAAGAAAATTTATATAAAATGCTCTATAAGGACGTTGAAGAGGAAACACATGATCAGATTATTATACCCTGTGAGAACTATGGCAAGGGCTTCAAAATTCTGCAAAGATTCGGGTATGATGGAAAAAGCCCTCTCGGACTACGCAAAGAAGGTGTCATGGAGCCCTTACAACCCGAGCTAACTACAAGAAGGGAACGCTCCAAGGGGCTTGGTTTTCTGAATCCCAGACTACACAATAAAAGAACAAAAGAGACATGGCGAATTAAAGTTGCCGAAGTTCAACAAGAGGATTACTATTCAACAGACTCCAATGAGTGGGAATGAGGTTCAGACAAATCCTCCAGTGACTATGAGCTCACCGAGACATTCAGAGAGCCAGATGAACCTACAGAGGAGGAGGAATTTTACAAAAAGTTCAGAGTTGGTCAAGAACCAACCCATAAGGATCCGGCACAAGTTTCGTTTCAAGGTCCTAGGTCAAAATCACATAGGATGAGGACACCTGTCCTGGAAGGCGCTACTAGTGATGACAATTTGGATTCGCTCACAATCGAAACTGATGAGGAGAATGCCATCGATGACCTCGACGATTACCTTGACATACCTGAATATAACCACATCTTCAATCTTCGTCCAGCAAACGCTGAAAATACTAAAGACCTTCCCCTCGTTCACCCCCAACTCATTGACTGGGATCATGAAGGACCAGCGCAATTTGATACATTTCAAAATGACGAAGCTATTATCAACTATCTTGGCATTCGAGATGATCTTCCCCCTGGAGACCATAAGGCAGGATATGCCATAGAGCTCAATAACATGGCATACTTTGGTGAGGGTGTTGGGTCTTCTAGTTGCAAAAATGTGACAATAAAAACAAAACAAGGGTCTTATGGCGAAAACCACACTGTGGCGCTATCTGACTCCAAAAAAGTAAAAAGAAAGGACGTATCTGAGGGTGAAAACCTCTCTGAGGCGCCCGAAGATGGAAGGCTCGACATTCTCCCAACATCATACGAGGAAAAATCATCCATGTTGGTAGAAGAGACTATAAAGACAAACATTGGTATAGTAGAGGTTCCACACAACATATTTTTGACTCAATCATTGACAGAGGCCGAGAGAGCAAGATTCATAAGCTTCTTTAAGGAACGACAAATCAACTTCGCATGGTCTTACGCTGATATGCCTGGGCTAGACCCGGATTTAGTAATACATCATTTGACAGTCAAACCGGGGGCAAAACCAGTAAAACAGAAATTAAGGAAAATGCATCCACAAGTGGCATTGCTAGTCAAGGCAGAGCTGGAGAAATTATTGGATGTCGGATTCATACGCCCAATTGATTATCCTGAATGGATTTCCAACTTAGTACCTGTTAGCAAACTAGATCGCAGCATCCGAATATGTACAGACTTCAGAGATATCAACAAAGCTTGTCCAAAGGACAATTTCCCATTACCAAACATTGACTTGATTGTTGACCTTACAGCAGGCCATGAAATGTTATCTTTAATGGACGGATTTTCTGGATATAATCAAATCAGAATTGCACCTGAAGATCAACATAAAACATCATTCACTTGTCCATGGGGAAACTTCTGTTGGAATGTCATGCCCTTTGGGTTGAAAAATGCAAGCGCCACTTATCAAAGAGCGATGACCACTATTTTTCATGATCTCATGCACATAACCGTGGAAGATTATGTTGACGATCTTTTGGGAAAATCAATAGACAGAGACACACACTTGGACATACTTGTAGTTGTCTTTGATCGGCTGGAAAAATACAAGGTAAGGTTAAATCCTAAGAAATGTGTCTTTGGAGTAACCTCCGGGAAGCTCCTAGGATTCATTGTGTCTAAAAGAGGAATAGAAGCTGATCCAGCAAAAGTCAAGGCTATCTTGGACATGCCGCCACCCAAGAATATCAATCAACTTCGATCTTTACAAGGGAGACTCCAGTCCATACGAAGATTCATAGCACAACTCGCAGATAAGTGCAATCCTTTCCAGCACCTGCTACATAAAAACATCAAGTTCAAATGGGATGAGAACTGTCAACAGGCTTTTCAGGCACTCAAAGACTATCTTCTAAATCCGCCAGTTTTGATGCCGCAAATTCCAGACCAACCATTGCTACTTTACATATCAGCTACTCCAACAACACTGGGAGCACTCCTAGCACAGCAAATACCTGACGGCAAGGAAAAAGCAGTCTACTACATCAGTCGCACACTGGTGGGATATGAGCTAAACTACACACCAATCGAGTGTGCATGTCTTGCTGTGGTCTTTGCTTCACAAAAATTACGACATGATATGCTCACTCACAAGACTAAGTTGATTGCCAGAATTGATCCACTAAAATATCTTCTCAACAAAGCTACACTTACTGGGTGACTGGCCAAGTGGGTAATGATCTTGAGTGAATTTGACATTGAGTACGTGGACAGAAAAGCAATCAAAGGACAAGCCACAATTGGCAGATGCTCCCATGATAGATGATGTTCCTCTATAGTCAGAATTTCCAGATGAGTCCATTCTAACAATATCACCTGCGAAGCCATGGCAACTATACTTTGACGGCTCATACACACAGCATGGGGCAGGAGCGGGTATACTCTTTATAACTCCCCAAGGCGATTCTATACCAAAGTCATACCGCTTATCATTTCCTTGCACCAACAATATAGCAGAATATGAGGCATTAACTACTGGGTTAAGAATTGCAGTTCAATGGAAGATCCAAGAACTTCGTGTTTTTGGGGATTCTCAACTTGTCATCCGTCAAGCAACTGATGATTATCAAACAAAAGATGAAAAGCTAATGCCTTACAAATAACTGGTAGATGATCTGAAACAGCACTTCGCAAAGATAGAGTTTGAGCAGATACCAAGAGAACAGAATCGCGCTGCAGATGCCATGGCTACAATTGCTTCGCTCATCGATCTACCGCAAAATAAGACTTGCTATGAGTTCCTGGTAGACAACCTGCTGATTCCGTCATATGAGATCACTCCTACTGAAATGATATGTGTTGTTGGTCCTGAATCCCAGTTATATGGTTCCATATTCACATACCTTCGCGACAATATCTTACCTCCCGATCTATCGAACAATCAACGTCGCACTTTCATTCGCCAATCCTCTCGATACGTCATTCTAGCTGATATCCTTTACCGACGAGGTCTAGATGGCACCCTTCTTAGATGTTTAGAGAGTGACGAAGCTCAGGTTGCGTTACGAGAAGTGCATGAAGGGATATGTGGCCCGCATACTAGTGGTCCTACCTTGGCCAAGAAACTCATCAGGACTAGATACTACTGGCCTACTATGGAAAAAGATGCATATCAGTTTGTCAAGAAGTGTAAGCAGTGTCAAATTCATGGAGACCTTATACATGCACCAGCACAAGAACTACAACCACTTGCATCTCCTTGGCCCTTTTGTCAGTGGAGACTCGATCTCATAGGCAAGATTCATCCTCCTTCTTCCAATGGACATAAATTCATTATCACAGCCACAGAGTATTTCACGAAGTGGATTGAAGCCATGCCTCTCACACAAGTTACTGGGAAACAAATTGCTACCTTCATCTTGAACTACATCATTTGCCGATATGGGATTCCTACTTCCATTATCACTGATAGCGGGCGTCCCTTCAAAAATCAAGATGTTCGTGAACTCTGTGAGTGATTCCATATCTCCCATCACTTCTCCACACCATATTACCCCCAAGGTAATGGCCAAACTAAGGCGTCTAATAAAACAATTCTCAAAATCCTTAAAAAGACAATCGACGACGCTGGCCGTAACTGGCACATCCAACTCAATCCTGTACTTTGGGCCTACCGCACAAGTGTCCGCACACCTACAGGAGCTACACCCTACTCACTTGTCTACGGCACTGAAGCCATCTTGCCTATTGAGGTTGAGTTACCTTCTTTACGGGTCTCCTTGAGAAACATAATCAACGATGAAGATTACAGGGTCTCTCGCTTACAAGAACTAGAACTACTGGAGGAACGAAGGCACACTGCTTTTAATCATCTCAAGGCTTACCAACAATGAATGAGTCGCAGTTACAATCACAATGTCAAGTCTCACACATTTGAGGTAGGTGACTTAGTCCTTAGAGAGAACCCCAAGAATCAGCAAGACAGAGATAAGAAGGGCAAGTTCGAACCAAACTGGCTTGGTCCTTACATCATCATAGCGGTATATCGATCTGGGGCATATTAGCTCTCAACTACAGAAGGGGAATCTTTAGAGGATCCTATCAACAGCATGCACCTTCGCAGGTTCTACACATAGCTTTTCAGAGCATCCTAATCCAAAAATACAAAAAAATCAAAAAATTCAAAAATACAAAAAAATTATAAAACAAAAAAAATCGTCACTTGGTGAAAACCTGGCAAACAGGCGCCTTGTGACAACAAAAAAATTAAAAAAATCGAAAAAAGTAAAGAGAAATAATTTCATCCAATGGTGAAAACCACTTCGGTGGCGCCCTGGGCAAGTACCATGGTGAAAACTGGGTCACCAGCGCCATGCGTAGGGACTTTGCTCCTCTCTCTTTTAGGATTCTCTTTCATCTTTCACTTTGCACACACTCACAACCTATTCACTCACAATAAACTTACCTATTCCCATCATGGCTTGTTATTGATCTACCTAAGATTGGTTAGCCATCCATAACCCTCCCTTTTCACTCCCTTTCCATCCATAATAAATCAGATCCTATCTGTGGCTAAGGCAAATCCTACGTCTAGTAATGAGTGTGGAACTGAGAACATCACATGTTTCGAGGAGTACAGTTTCTTCCAGCTTCCTTCCAGTCTATCCATGCACAATCCGCAATAAAGCAACATTTGCATCGAAGGTCCGCAATAAAGCAACATTTGCATCGAAGGTCCGCAATAAAAGTTCCATCTTCTCCACAATAAAGTATTAGTTTCATGGATTCAGTCAGTTTCAGATGGGACAGCAGCAACAATGAGCTTCAAAATCAAATCTTTCAACAGACTCAAACAACATATGGTTCAGTGCTATCTATCCTTTTTGTGAAAGTGAACATTGTGACCACAATCGAATAAGACTTAAACAGGTGACAAGAGACACTAAACTTGAGGACTACAATGGATGTTGGTGTCGAGTCTTGGTTTTCTTTTGATTTTATCTTTTTGGTGACATGTCTTTTAGCTTTTCCAGGATGTCTTTGACTAGAGATTCTATCTCCATGATGTCTTTGACTAGAAAGGCGAGGATGGGGTATCGTCACCTATTTGCATTTGCTGTCTGTGGATTGTCTTTTAGTAATGCTATGACTTGTCCAAGGATATGAGGACACTGTGAGTCTAGTATGAACTGGGGCATTCCTTGTTTGTGACTGTCTTATCTCCATGCAAATAGGTACAATGACTTTCTGGGCCGAACAAATGCCTCGATTGTCATAACCTATTCTGCCATAATAAAGCTCAATGATGATAACGCACAAGAAGCTCTTTCACGTTCATATCTTCTATCTTCCATCCCCCTTTCTTGATTGACTTCCATTGTCCTTCTCGAGTTCGCGTAGCCCGCTATCACATGACTGAGTATAATGACACACCAAAAACATTTGCATTTCATATAGTTACACCTACATCACCACATATAAGCATTTCATACATACATATAGATATCACAATTGCATCACATCCTGCATACAACACATGTTAGCACATCTCACATTTTCATTATGTAAATAATCATTTGCATTATCATATTCATCTGCATTACATACATTCACATTTGCATCATGCATCACATATACAACATAAAAGAACAAAAATATATTGCATTGCATCATATAAGCATCCATATCATAAAACATGTATCACATAAGAACATTTCATCACATAAGGTACACATGCATATAGCTACTGCAAAAATGGATCATCTCTCATATATAATCAAAAGTGTCATGATACAATGATGTTAAAAGAATCATATGGCTACAAAATCACCTGCAGGTGTCTACAATACAAAAAATAGTACATATACTGATACAAAGGGGAGCCCTCTATGACTATGATGAACTCCCTCCCTCGGAGCCGCCTGGCCTCGACAGACGCTGAGCTGTAGATGGACCCGCTCCAGGATCACCCTGCCTGTCTGGTGGTGGTGGAGGACCCATGACCCCACCGCTAGATGCCTGCCTCCTACGACTCCCTCCCGTAGCCGTCGCTATACGCGACGATCTATGGAAGCTCCTCGCCCGCTGATCCGCTGGCACGGCACCATAGTACAGGTCCCTCCAGTAGGCGATCTCCTCTCCGGCTCGCAGCACATAGGCGTAGCCTACCCCTGCCTCCTCTGCTGCCTACCTCCCTACCCTTAGAGCTGCCTCAGCCTCAGTATATCGCTGGATGGCCTGGTCTCTCTCTCGCTCTATGTCCCTGAGCCTGATCCTGAGGCGATCCCTCTCCCGCTCCAACTCCGCAATCTCGTCTGCCTGGCCCTGGCAGATCTCTCTCAGCTCTAGCAGCTCATCCTCCTCAGGATCTCCACCCTCAGCCTCTGCCTGTGGCTCCTCCTCTGCAGGTGCCTGAATAGGTACCTATCTCTGTACCTGTCCCTATCCCTGCACCTGTCTAGGTCCCTGTGCTCTAGGACCCTGTGCTGCTGGTACCTGTAGGGGCAATCCACCTCGACCCCTCACCACCTGGGCTGCTCTCTCCTGTCCTCCCTCCCTCCGAGGTGCTACCCGCCTCTCCCCCACTACTCCTCTCCGCCTTCGTCGGCCCCTACCTCCATCTCCTCCACCATCATCCTCATCATCCCCTCCAGCCTCTCCCTCCAACAGCTCTCCTAGATCTGTCAACCTCAGAAACGGATGCTCTGCCCAATATGCAGAGTACTCTACGTCCATCCCTGCATCCTCTACCTCCGGCCACATATCCCACGGTAATGGCATCATCTCTGCCAGCTGTGTGATGGCCTGATCATACGATAGCAGCGGCCCAAACTGTACCTGATCTCTAACTGTACGGGCATACATGCCCAAACCTCGCGGCATCCTCTGGATCCAGCCGAACTGTCTGCATACCCTGTCAACAAGCTATCTCTCCAAAATATAGGGCGTCCGCCCAATCAGATACCTGCTCCTGAATGTATAGGGTAGCTCCACTGCGTCGTCATCCCACTCCTCGCACCCCAAGTACGGCCTCCAGACAACCATATCAATGTCATCTATGACACGTCTCCAGTGCTCCAACCGACCAATCCGAGGCTGTGATGTAATCATATCGTATAAATGCACAAAGCTCCGTCCATGTCCTCTACCTCTGAAGTGGATAGGTCATGTGATCGACAGGTGCTCATATGCCCACACCTGTAGGAGAGTCACTCCGCAGCCCAGTCCCACTGATCCGTGGTAAACAAACTGATGCAGCTCATAGTACAGATGCGCCAGGACACATGGCCCCCACGCATATCTGGTGCTCAGTCACCAGTGTCTCTAAGGCTCCTCCCCAGCCAACTGCCAACCCCCGTGTAACTCTGTCTGGACATAAGAAACCACTGATGGCTCCTCCAATCACAGCTGGTAATGCTAAACCGGTAGCGGTCATGGTATCCCATGCCACGTGACCTGCTCTCATCTCCAAACCGGGACCCTGGAATACCCGTCTCAGTGCCTCTCTGTCTCCGTCTCAATCATATGGAATCATCTCTCCATCGATCGGTATATGTAAAATCCTGTAGACATCCTCTAGCGTCACTGTCATCTCCCCCATAGGCAAGTGAAACGTGCATGTCTCGGAGTGCCATCTCTCCGCTAGTGCAGTCAGCAAACCCATGTTTGCCCGAAACTCGGGCACATATAGCACATGTGTGAGACCCATCTCCTCAATAGAAATCCTATCCTGAATCGACAACTCTGGTCGCAACCTCTGAGTCGATGGGAATCTCTTCCGTGACTCCAACATAGGCAGCTACTCCTGCAGTCAAACAATCAATCATGTTAGTTATCGTGGCCTTCACTGTTTGTCACAAAATGCTACTTGCTATCTAAATGCATTTGGTTATCTATCCTAGTGACACTCACTGTACATCACAAAGTGTTGCTATCTATCCTAGTAGTGCTCCCTGTTCATCACAAAGTACTACGTGTGTGACACTCACTGTTCATCACAAAGTGTTACTCACAATTCGCACTCCCTGTTCATCACAAAGTCCTGCCTATCTTGGTACTCACTGTTCATCACAAAGTGCCTTGATCTATCCTAGTCTTCCTAGAGGACCTGCTCGAGTGTATCCTCTCAGCAGCTTATCCAATCGAGAGCATATGTTCATCATAGAACTACCGATTTGACCTAAGAAGACTCAAACTATGCATTTTGACACACAAACGTGCTTTAAACTCATAAACGCTCTTATAGACTGCACAAACGTGCTTATGCAACATAGACGCATTTTTTGAACACACACGTGCCTATATCATGCACAAACGCGGCCAGGGAACACAGACGTCCCTACATTACACAAACGTGTCTCAAATTCGTAAACGCGTCCGCATTTCGCACAAACACGGTCCCAGGCATAGACGTGCCTGGAACTGACACAGACGCGCCTGTTGGACACAGACGCACCTGGCATTGACACAGACGCGGTTGCGCATTTTTGCATTTTTTAACTACCCTATTCCTAGCGCATTTATTGCTACCTAGCATGCATTAATGACAAAACTTGAAATGCGTGAAAGTACGAGGAGGTTTTTGGGTACTTACCGGCTCTCCTGCATCTGCTGGTCGCTGAAATCGGCGAATGCGGTCGAATCTATGAATGAAATCCATCGCTACTGACTGCTGCTGCTCTTTTCTCGCTCTGCACTGTGATCTTGTAAGGGTGTGGATGACAATGAGGATGTCTTTTGCCCGTGGTCTATCTTATAGCCTACCCTAGCCCTCGCATTCATTTCCCGAGTCAGTCTTCCTTATCCCGTGACTTTGTCACTTTATTCGGTCAACCCATTTTAGCCTTTCTTTCTTATCGAGAGATTGTTTGCAATCTTTTCAGACATTTTCATCCAATCTCTCAAGGGGGCATATAATTCCCATCTTGGGGCAACTCTGTATCAGTTCATCTTATCTTCTTTGAAACAACGCGACAAGCCGCATTGTCTCAAAGAGGGGCAAAATGTAGACACTCAAAATTGTCATGTCTAATTAAATAAATATTTTATTTATTTAATTATCTAAGCCTAATTCTTCTATTAATTAAATAAATTTTTATTTATTTAATTAATTCATTTATCCTCTTCTAGCCTTATTTCTCATTTAAATAAATACATTTATTTATTTAAATTATCCCTTTCCTAAATTAAATAAATATTTTATTTATTTAATTGTCCTACTTCTTCTATTAATTAAATAAATTTTTATTTATTTAATTAATTCATTATCTTTTTCTACACATGACACATGTCATTCATCTCTTAATTCATACACTACCTACCTCTTTCATTATTTTGGTATTTCTTTTACCTACCCTCTAATCCTAGCCGACCTCTCTTTTTACACCTCTCAATCTTAACCCTCCATTTCTTATTGTGTCTTCTATTTAAGGAGATGCTTTCTTCATTATCAAACCCTAATCACTCAGCCTAATGACACATCCTAATGACTGATTTTGGAATACTTAGCTACACTACAATTCCACTTGCAACCACATTCCATTCTTTGTTGAGCTCTTGTGCATATAAAAATCTGAGAGCAAATATATCAAGCAAGATCAATGGAGATAGGAAGAATGGATCAAAACCCTATTGGACATGTGATGGTATAATCTTTGTGATGTTGGGTTATTTTGCATTGTCTTAGGTTATCTTCATATGTTATGGTGGATCTTTGTTCATTGTTAGGCTAGGGTTTAGTGGTTGGATTCATTTTAGCCTTGCAATATTGTTGTTATTTCTTATCCATTTTCACCATAAACAGCTCCCACTCAAATCTGAGAGTCCTACCAATTTACAGAAAACCTTGCTCTGATACCAATTGTTAGTGTTTCAAGCAGATCCGAAGCCAATATGAACTAACAATTATATGCAGATTTAAATATGAAAGATAAAGAAATTAAACAGGACACAGATAACAAAGAGATTCAACATGGCTCACATAGAATGGGTTACGTCCACCATACACAGCCGTCCAATCTTTCTTATTATCCAGTTAAAATAGTACATCAACCCTACAATGCCTTAAGCATCCCAACCACTTATAACATGTGTTTTTAGGGCAACAAACAAAGTTGGCCTTTTTAGGGTTTTATTACAATGTCAGTTTTCATCAACGAAAAATGGCAAAAAAAAAAAAATTCTCGGGGGCTCCCGCCCCTGAACCCCTGCCCGACCCCGGACCCCAGCGAGGATACGTGCTAAGTGTATAGTACTTTGCTGATTAGTCACCACATTTCAACATGTCTCATATCCAAACTACTATGAAATGCATTATCCTAAGTAAACTTAAGTAAGGTGTAATAATATCCAAGATGATTAATTATTTACACCAACCCCCTCCCTTAAGTGCAACTTAGGGGAATGCACTAAAGTCTACAATGCAACTAAGCAATGGAAGATGGGTCCTGGCTATGAGGCAATGTTAGGTACCCATGAAAAAATGCAAATGCAATCTCCCATAAATGGAGAAAGAGAGAAAAACCCAATGGGAAAAAGCCCTCCCCCAAAAGAGAGATGATGAAAGCACACAATGCTCTCAATGATGAATGAGAAGAACAAAATATGTCCCCCCCCCATAAGGGAGAAGAAGAGACCATGAAGCCCTCCCTCAATGTCAAATCTTCTGCAAAGATGGTCCAATGATGATGATCAAAATACCTCCCCATAAGGAAGAAAGAGAGCCTATGCTGCACCAAAAATGTCAAAGTGTGACAAAACCAGGTACCAAGTCGATGATGATGAATCACTCACTACAACAAAATGAAGATCAGGCATGGAGACAACTTAATTTGAGAATCATTTGGATACTCGTAAATGATAGAAATACTGGTACAATCCAAGTCTCATGGGATCTATGCACACATGTGTACAATATAATTCTCAACTAGACCCGTGCACCATCTCACAAGATATTCCTAATCTACATGTACAAGAGGATTACATCAAATATGTCAAAAATGACAAGATACAAAGAGGTGTGGCACTTTATGATAGCGTGTGTACAACATTTCTCATGCAATAGAATACAACATAATAGTGCAAATCTGGAAACATGAAAATGATGCCACCAAGAAGCCCTGTAGAATATTGCAGAAAAAGACACTTTCGATTGGGATGTGGCCAAGAGATATAAAGGAGAAAATCGACCCCTGCTCCCCCCCCCCCCTCCTTGACTGCTAGATGGAAGCACTACAAGACAGGTATGAAGTGACAAGAAAAAATTGTGTTCCCAATTTGACTTATTCCATGATATTTTTATTTTTAAAAGATTTTAAAAATCTAAATAAAAATAGTTTACTATAGCCCATATAACTTTATTAAAAAATAAAGAAAAAATTAAAAAAGGCGATAGTCATTTTAAAAAAAAAAAATTGAAATGAAAAAAAACTTTAATAAAAATTTATCAAAGAAAAAAAACTTTATTAAAAAAATTTATTTTTTTATTATTTAAAAAACTAATCAAAATAAATTAGCAAAAAAATAAATTTCTTAACCCCCTCCAGGTACTAGAAGTAAGAACCCCAAAAAAAATTTATTTTTAAACTAAAAACCAAAAAACAAATAAATTTGCCCCCCCTTGAAAGGAAATTTAATTAAATTTAAAAAAAATAAAATTGCAAAAGATTGATAAACAAAAAATATTTTTTATTTTTCTTTAAATTTCAGCCCTATACTTGCAAGTTCGTATGGTAGGCCAGGAGGGGGAATTTTTTCAACTTGGGGTAATGGAGGCCGATTTCAACGAATTGGCAGTCGATCTTGGGGTTTCTAGGCCTTCTGAGTGCAATGGCAATGATAGATTTGGCCAAAAATGCTCCAAAATTGCAAATCGCTGTCGGGACAAGTCACCACCCTCCACTTCCAAATAGCTCTACATTTGGCCTCGGATGTCAGATTTGGACAAAACAAAAGGCAATTATGACTTTCTCGAACCTTCTCAATCTAATGGTGACCTCGGATTTGACCCAAAAAGCTCTCATAATAACCTACAATAGAAAGCTCCAAAATGCAAAACCCCAAATTTATCTCAATTAGCAAACCAATGACACTCGAATGGCTCTGATACCATGTGATATTTTGCCAAGATCTAGAGGCAATGGAAATAATAAATAAGAGAGACAAAAAATATGATAGGAATAAACTATATTCTATCAAGATGCAAAATATGATCAACTGGATCATTAAAAGATGTTGAATTGATTGCCCATACAAACAATGTAGATGAGCCTTTTTATATAGGCAAGACAATATGGATATGTGAGCACACAAACATGACATGTGGCTCAATAAGAAACAAGGGTAGGTAGGCAATAGGTGTGGGTAGGTAGGAGAAATAATAAAATATTCCACATGAGGTGGAATGTAATAACAAGATAAGATCAACACCATAAAAGGTGGAAATTCTCCTACACACACTATCCCAATGTGGCACAAACACCCAAGTGTCTCATACCCAAACTACTATGAAATGCATTATCCTACGTAAACTTAAGTAAGGTGTAATAATATCCAAGATGAATAATTATTTACACCAACAATATCTAATATAAGTATACAAATAATTTATATATATTAAATATTATTATATTGTTTACATATTATCTAGTTAATAATAAATAATTAAAAATTAAAAGAGTTAGTAAATTAATGGATTAAATATAATATAATTATATAATAAATAGTTTTAAATTATTGCAGTAAAAAAGAATGTGGAAGTTTCTATTCCCTCATATAGTAAAACATGTTTTACATATTTTATGTGGGCTACATATTTATTTCTTTGCAAGAAAACTATGGATGAAAAAGGAATAAAATTAATTGCATTGCAATATGATAATCAATGATTGCATACATCTCACTCATCCTGCACACCACTACAAAAAATGAGAACTGTTGATCTGACATATTAGGCCAACCATCTCAAATAAATAGATGCCTTTGACATAATAAAATTGTATTGTAGTACTACAAGTATGGGCGACCACATTTCATTATTCATTTTAACATTGATCTTTCCCTTTTTATAGTTTCTTGCTTAAAGTAAAGTTTAGTTAAACTGAAATAGGATTTAATATTTCATGTTATAATCTACATGTTCTTTAATTTCTTGCTATGGACATATTTGAATCAGGTTCTTATCAAGTGTGGAAATTAATTAAATTATAATTAAATTGTTTTCAAGAGAAATGGATTGCTTGCATGCTATTTCATCTAATTTTTTCTAAAAAATTATTATAGATCCCAATGTTAAATACATTAAAAATTGTATCATAGAAGCTCCAGGGTATTGTTTAATAATGCAATCTATTATCCTTGTGCTCTCAAAGAGATGAAATAGTATTCTCGAGTAAATTTATAGGTGAAATAGGGGTATTTTGGAATGTGCAATAAAATTATAGCATCTTTATGGTAGACTATGTTTCAAAAATGACATTTCAACAGTATTGATGTGCAATGCAATTCATATGATAAAAAAAAAGAAATATTAAAATTAAACCAATGCAAGGATCTTTATATGAAAAAATAGAATTTGAAATTTAGATGCTGATCATTTAATTAGTTTTTATAATTTTATAATTTTTGAATAGTATTTGACGCAATGTAGTTATTAATGTCTTGTGGATTATTAAGGTTAAATAATTTGTACCGATCAGATGTAAATACTTGTGTTTTGTATGATTAGTGGGTCATTTCAAACACAAGTATTTACATGGGGCCTAGTGGAAGTTTCTAAAAGAGTGTGTCTAATATGGTGGACAAGTGTTACCCACTAGTCACCCAACAATCTACATATTGAAAAATTTGAATTTATCCCACTTTATTAAGTCATCTTCACACAACTCAATCATGATTATTTGTTCATAAATAAATAAATATTAGAATAAATTACAAAGAATATGAGAAATAAAAAATATTCTATTAATCTTTTCATATTGTATTTCTCATAATTTTTTTAAAGTCATTCAAAGATACATTTTGTTCATAAACAGATCTGTCGATATTAGAAATTGAAAAGATTCTATTAATCTTTACAGATCATGCTTTTAGAGTTTTTTTAAAGTCATATACATATTTTAACGAAGCATTCTAGAATATGAGTCATCAATAAGTTGATGAAAATATTTTTCCAATAATGAAACTACATTTAAAAACATCACCATCACCATCATGATCCATGTCTATGTCGATGTCCAAGTAAGATCAAATTGAAAGAAGCATAGGAAGCAAGCCTGCAATTCATCTTGTTGTGTGAACCTCCATTAGAACACCCTAGTGTGCTCAATCTATTCGGTTTACATCTTTGCATTATAAAGTAAATATTCAAGGAGGACACCATGAACATGAGGTACATCATGATTAAAGGATGCTACAAAAGGTTTCATGTGTTTTTATTTCCTATGCTTAACTATTCTAGACATAAAGTAGTCTTAAATTTTCTTTTTGATTTACTCTTCTTGAACAATCTGTAAAAAGAAGTGACCTATCTTAGTAAAATCCCCCTTCACCAATTATTATTTCTTAGGTTCCTTCAGTTCAGCCTAGCTTTAACCTCGACTTTCAACCCCTAGACTATAATTGTTAACCCTTTACTTTTGCAAAAACTTAGCCCAAATTCATCTACCCTAGGCACTTCAACCTCTCTGGCCCTTAAGGCTCTTAATTATATTTCAAGTTCATAAATATTCCTTATAGCTTCTAATTCCATCCTGGATGATTAGAATATTATAATGTACATTTCATTTCCATATTATAAGGGTAAGAAGGCATGGTTCGTAGCCCCACTTAAGGTTTCCTTTGTTCGTAATTGTGATCCTTGTTTTGAGTTTTCATCTAGATTTGAAACCCATCCCACTTCACAATTCATCTCACCTCACCCTAAAGCCCACATGGATATCCCTCCCATTTTTCCTACCAAAGTCTCATCTCTCAACCTAGATGTGGCATTGGTGTTTAAACCTACTCAAACCTATTGTAACACCTACCATAAGCTACAAGATAAAATGAAGGAGTTGTGTAAATATTTGATACTCATATGGAGATCTCTAAATGGTAATAAGCCTAGCTTCATGTGACTAGGCAGAAAATTCAAACCCTTGAAACATTAGTTTTTGAGAAGGTGCAAGAGTGGCTCGATGAATCCCTCTAGGAGGGTATTGAGGAGCTTATGATAAATGCAACTGAAATGTTTGATAATTGGCAAATGATTGAGAAGGGGAAATACATATAGAAGTAAATTGGTTGTGAAGAGAATAAACAACTTGAAGTGGATATTTGTAAGTTGAATGAGAATTAGGGCACTGTCATTTAGGGCATCATTGATTATTGTAGGGACTTTGTCAAGAACATGTATATCACCATCTAGGTTCTACAACAATAACTCAAAAGAAGAAAGGATAAGTGGTCAAGAAGGGATGATGTTCCCTTAGCTCATTACAAACCCCTTTAATAGGTTCATAAAAGGTTCAAATATAAAGAAAAGACCCCTCTCTCTCCCCCTTATTCTTAGGTTGTGGTGGATTCATTTGCTTCTCTAAGGGAGGTTTCTTTTGAGGATCATCTTGGGATTTTATTAAATACCATTAAGGGCCTAAATTTTCTCAATAACAATCAGTTGTCTATTGGTCTCTTCAGAGTATTTTCTACTTTTTCTATTTGTTGGTCTGCATATCTAGTATCTTTTGGCTTAATCTCAATTATTATATTGATTTTTGGGTATTGGTTTTGAGATGGAGGGTGGATGTAAAAGGGAACTTTCTGAATTATTTTATGTTGGATGAAAAAAATATATAATCATTATATTGATTTTTGGGTATTGGTTTTGAGATGGAGGGTGGATGTAAAAGGGAACTTTCTGAATTATTTTATGATTTTTAGGTGGAAAAGGTTCTATTTAACAAATAAAATTTATTAAATAATGTGAAGTAGGAATGAGAATCATTAATAATTACATGTAAAGCTTATTTATTAGGACTCTAGGGAAATGGTTTAAGTTAACTAAATAAATTATTGTAATATTATTTAATAAATGGACAAAAGGATATGTGATAGGTGATGTTATGATGCCATGCATCTTTATAACTGACCAATATAATTGTTGAGGGCATTCATTATGGTGAAATATGTAACATCGTAATGGAACAATACAATATATTACGATAATACTGAGAAGCACAGATTGACCAAGTCTAAAGAAGTTGTCAAATACAAATAAACACCATAATCACAAAGGGTATAAATTATTAATACTTCGTAAAGAAGCCAAAATATCATACATGTTAACGGAGGTGCTTAAGATCAATCTCCCCAAATTCGTTAAAGGGAATGGAGCATATTTATCGAAAATGATGGTACATATCCAAGTTATTGAAATGTCTATAATCCATTCATCACATCATTGGGAAAGGAATAGAATGATCAATAAGTCATCATCGATTAATGATAAAGAATAGCCTGATCTGTTATGCGTCAGAATTTTTCTGCCCTTTTACCCGCCATTGATTATATTAACAACTAATGTCTTAAGCAGTGGTAATATCAGTAATGTATATAATAGGAAATTAGCAAATATATCAATAATGGATTATATTATTTTTTTTTTTTATTTATTTATATATATATATATATGGTGTAATATCAATAAGGTTATATATATATATATATATATATATATATATATATAATGTCTTAATCAGACAAATAATAGTATTAGAATGTGAATTAGAAAGAGTTCATAAGATAATAAACAGTAAGGAGATGTTTTCATGTAGGGAACATTACAATTGGTTTGACACTTGTGTTCAGAATTATGAATGTATGATAGATGAACAATTTATTTGTGAATAGTTAATTGATTGAGTAGTGAAATATCATTGTTTGGATTCGTGTTAAGGTAAAAATGTCACCTAAAATATTTGGCTTGAGTCATAAGTATTTTGAAAAAGATTGATTATGGTTCAAACATGTCCAATCCTAGTAGGGGACATTACACACATTCTATCATATCAATTATCTATCTTTATCTTTGAGCAACTTAAAGAATTTCATTCTAAATTGAATATTCAATTCAAGAAATGACATTGTTCTTTTCCATATAGGGTTTCCTCTCTCTATTTTGTTGCATACATTATTTTCTTTTGTATAAAAATTGTTTCCAACTTCCTAATGCATTTCTTTTACAAATTTGATATTATTTGACAATTTTGTGTTGTAGATTATATTTTGATGGTACTTGTAGATCTTTTTCCTAACATTTTATTATGTAGATGTTAGCTTCAGGACATGGGCCCAAGGGAAAGTTTCCAGAAGAGAGTGCATGATATGGTGGACAAGTGTTACCCACCATACACCTAACAATCTATATATTGAAAACTTTGAATTTATCCCACATTACTAAGTCATCTATACACACGATAATGATTATTTTCTCATAAACATATCAATATTAAAATAGAATACAGAAATATGAGAAATTGAATATATTCTATTAATTTATTCATATCATAGTTTCAGAGTTTTTTAAGCACCATATAGAATATATATATATATTTTTAATATATTGAACAAAGCAATTTATATAATGAATATCAGTTATCAATGACACCATCAAGTTTGTGCTTCAGTCTTTTTGTTTATTGGGTAAGTTCCGCGTCTCTGCCGGTGTCCGTGTAAGATGAAATCGAAAGAAGCGTAGGAAGCAAGACTGGCAATGTACTTCATTGTGTGCGCCGGCATTAAAACGCCCTAATGTGCCCAGTCTAATCGCTATGCATCTTTGCATTACTAAGTTAATATTCAAGCAGGGCACTTGTTTGAACATTATTAGGAAGATGGACGAATACATTACAAAAATACTGTCTTCTATTGCCCTCTTCACTATGCTACAACATTATCATCCTCCCCAATTGCATGAAATCTTAATGCTATGGTATAAATCTCTCAATGCTTATTTCAATCCTCCTCTCTATCAGCTAGACGTTCCAGACTTCAAAGACAATTCTGGAGTGAGCAGCAATGATCTTTATGAGATCGTGCAGCAGTATCTGGCAAGTCTGGAAGGCATTGCCACAAGCCAGACTGCATTTCGTGCCAAGAACTCCTGCAATATGTGCTTCTCTCCAGTCAACGACGAGGAAGTGGAGGATTTCTTCCAAGGAGTCAGACCACGCTGGAAGGACACAGCAAAGAGCGTTCAAAATGGTAGCCACTACGAGAGGCGGAGCTTCACTCTCATACTTCCAAAAGTGGACAAACGCTTTCTCTCAGCTTATGTCAATCACATTACAAGACGAGGAGAGAGTTTCAGTAGAGTGAATAAAGAACTCACGCTCTACTCAATACAAAGGAAGCTCTCTATGGGGACGGATGGACCGGCGTTCCCTTCAAGCATTCCTCCACTTCAGAAGCAAGATAGAGAGAAATGGAGAGGACACAAAGAAATATATATAGAGGAGAGGGGAGGGAAAGGTAGGGGAGTCAGTGTGCAAGAATGAGAGAGATTAGGGGGTGGCAGTGTTTGGCAAGAAAGGGAGCAAGAGGAGAGTAGGAGAGGGGTGAATATATGTAGAGGAAGAGGGAAGGGGAGATGGAGATGGAGATGGAGATGGAGATGGGCATAATTGGATAGAGAGATGAAGGAGGCAAAGAGAGATAAAGATAAACAGAGATATAACGGGAGGCAGAGAGAGATATTATAGATAGAAGGAGATTGATAGAGAGGAGTAAAATGATGTAGCAAGAAAGGGACAGAAAATAGATATAGAATGAATGAGAAATAGAGAAGAAAGAGAGAAATAGAGGAGAAGTGTTAGGGAAAGGAAAAAAAAAAAGAGGGGAGGAGGTAGTAGGTAGTAAGTAGTAGGTAGGGATAGTGAGAAAGAGAGGGAGGGATAGATAGAGGCAATAGATATAGTGGAGGAGAGAGAGAGAGAGAATTAATAATTTCATATCAACTGTAATATAAAGTTGACATATGTCTATGGAAGCTATGCTTCTAGGGTAACACATCCTTTTCTTAGTGGCTTGATAATTTAGTGTTAAGACCTTTGCACTTGAAAGTCTCCTTGCGAGGTTGCCAATCCACATAGTCTCCAAACAAAACTTCTCTTATTTCATAATTAGAAAAATCCCATTTCTTGAAGATTACCATGGTGAAAATGATTTTTTTTCCCCTTCTAGCATGATTTATTGGTAGAAAAGGAATTATGCACTTTCCATGGTTTTTCTTTGGCACTATAAAAGAACAGGAATGAGACTCCACTATAACATTAATGAAATGCCAAAATTATATACCATTTAATACATGATAGTTTAGTGTAGTATTGCAAATTGTACACCTTTAATTAGGTTCTCTAATTTTACATTCTCCTAGAACCCATTTTAGTATTTTTCATTCTACTCATCATAGCAACTATAGTGTAATTAATTAATACTTAATTCAATATTATGAGTCTTATTCCACTTTAATGCATCATCACACTATTATTTGGGCCCTTATTTCAAGGTTGGCCCTTTATCTTTTATTACCCTAATTTATTATACATACTACCCCATTTCAAATCTCAACACACATTTCCCCAATCTAAACATTATATATTTTCATACAAACCTATTTTTGGCATTAAAACCCTATTATCTCTCATCCCTAAAAAGTTGGGCTTAAATTTCTCTAACTGCTTCTGGATTTGATTGTGTGACCTTTTTGCATCAACGTTTTGGATCACACTTTGTGATCCATCATCAAGATGTTTATTATATATTTTCATTGTTAGGATTGAGATACCTCAAGCATCTCGGTCATATGCTTCTTTTCTCAAATTGTGGGAGGATAATAAGGTGATCCTATAGTTCTACGCAAAAAAAAAATTCTAAGTCAGCGTAAAGGTGATTTCATTATGAAATCCCTATAGAAGGCATCTCTTTCAATTCATTTCATCATATTATTATTACATCCCATTATTATACTATCAGTCGAATTCAACAGAAACACTTCAAGAGAATATCTAATTCAAGGATCGAAGCAAGCTATATCAGGGAATCTTCAATTATGTTTCAATTATGATTTCATGATGGATTTTATGTGATTTGTTATGTTATTGCATCAACACATGGAGGACTTATCCTAAGGACATTACATCACCTATTGAAGGTATGATCAATTCAATCAATTATTTTAATTCAAACATTTTCAACTAAATTTCAATTGAATTCAAGGCTTAATTCTAAACCTAGCGTTTGATCTAGTAAAACCCCCTATAAACCACCCAAACATGATATTTCTCCTCTTGTGTGCAGCTACAAGTTTTTGGTCAAGACAAAAAAATTAGGAGGCATTTTGAAAACAAATAGAGAGCAATAACCAACGTTGGGATAGGAAAAGCTTAGACCAGGGTGCTCTAGGTGTCCCTAACTAGGCTAGAGTTCCCTAGGTGCCCCTATATCCAGAAATCGCTTCCAAATTCGATAGAAGGTTAGCACAGTGCCTAAGGAGGTCAAATCTTGTTTGGTGTGTATAATTCAGATGACCAAGGGGAAAAAGGTGCTCTACGTGACCCTGTCGAATGAAATCAGCCTCAAATTCCAGTCACATATGCAATTCTTTGTTTTTTGCTCATTTTTGTAGATTTGTTGTGAAGCTTCTATTTTAGTATCAGATAGTATAATTGATTCAAGTTTCTAATTCATGCATGTACCTTCTAGCCTAATTGTTTACACTTAATTTGCATCTTTTTAATTAATTATTTTTGACTCAATCAAAAAGAATAAAATTCAATTAGCATTCAATCCAGTTATTAATAGAATTTGTAAGAACCCTTGCCAATTCTGACCTAGACTTTTGTTTGTTTTTATTGATTGTGATTATGTGACATTTCATCAAACACTTGGCCAGTTAACGGGCTGAGATCTAATTTTTGAGTTTGACTTTGTGTTCAAAACATAGATGAACATGATACACAATAACAAAGAACACAAATACTAATAGAACTGATATGTAATTAAGGCTAAATAAAATTACGCTTAATTTAAATTACAGATTTATCCCAATCGCAAACAGAATTGCGTGGTTATGTTTTTTAACCGTTGAAATTATAAAGGCTAAGTTCGCTTTAATCCTTTGCAAAACTTAATAATGATAATTAATAACTTAAAGAAGAAATCAAAATTGAAACAAATAAAAGAGAATTAGAAGACAAAAGAGAAGAAGGATCAACATAGATTGATAACGGAGTTCGTCCAATTAGGACTACATCTCTGAGTCCGCTTCTCAATGTTGGACTGCTTTATTAAGATTGCCAAGCACTTGAAAATGCCTTCTTACAATTCTCAAGCTTCAAACCCTGCATAAGAATTTCTCACAATCTCTCTCCTTTACAATTTTTGGTGTAATAATCAACATCTTGTATTTCTTCTCCAAGAATTCTCCACTTTCAAAAGCATGAAAATTCTCCCAAGTTATCACCACTTCAATGAATTTTCCATCCTACACTACCCCCTTTTATAGAAGAAAATTGCTCAAATTGGCATAAAACCAATTGATTTTGCAAAAGAACCTTATCTCTCCATATTTACATATAAAATCTTGAAAAATCTCCTCTTAACAAATACAATAAATCTCGTTTAACATTAACCTCCCAATTTGTTTTAAAACAATATGCTATTTAGCCCTTTATGGAGGTTATCCGTGCTGTTACATTTGAGAATTTATTTTTGTACTAAATAAGGTTTTTTTAATCCCCTTATTAATAGGGGAAGGAGATTTTAAAATCTTTTGGAATCTTTCAAAAGCCATTTAAATAGCCTCTAATATTCTCCTAATAAAATGGGCTTATAAAACTTTATGTTAAGGAGAATTAAACCTTATTTAAAGATTTATGTAAACGGAGGGATTTTCCTTTTATCATAAAGAATAGTAAAGCAAGAGGATTTTAAGGCATGGGTTAAGGGATTAAATCCCACCAAATCCTCCTTAATTTATTTATTTTAAACCATATATTTTTTCTTTTAATAATTATGGTTTAATCCATATTTGTGCCAACTCACTACTCTTGCCATGTCATATGCCACGTGTCCTCCCAAGTGTCACATTTTGGTGACACCACGTCATCATTTTGACCAAAACTTTGACTGGTCATAACTTTTACATATAGACTCCTCTTGAGCCTTTTCAAGTTGTGTTAGAACCATGTGGATGAGCCCTACACAATGATGTCATTTTAGTGAGATTTTGAGACTCTGATTTTTTTAGGTTTTTCTAGATCCACCTGGATCAAGAACACACCAAAAACTTATGATTTTACGAAAATATCAATAGGACAAAATACTTTTATGTTTGCTCATGAAGTTTTATTTACAACACAAGTAGAAGCATATAATTTGAAATTAAACTCAACCAAAGAATTACAGAGTCCACTACGCAGCTTTATTTCAGACTTTCATTCATTATCAATTACCAATGCTTGAAGACGGTTTAGCAATACAAAAATTTATATCCAATTTCAAGTATTAAAGACTTACAAATAGTTCGTTCTATATACAACGCCTCTAGTAATGGTTGTAGGCTGCCTAATCTACACAATATCTGGTCCACATCATCTCAACGTGTCTGCTGCTCCTGAAAGCAACCTAGAAGAGACACTCCGGAATAGTTCTTTTTATCTGTATATTGGGTCCTGAGGGTTCAATAAAAGGGTACTCTTGCAGTGGCACCACTGGAGTTCATCCTCCCTCCACAACCTCGCATTACCTATTCTAGCTTTCACCGGTCTAAATTTCCCATACTAGTTAAGATGGAGTCAAGCCAGAGAGAGAAGATCACGACATTCATAAGCTTGCCGTTGTCAACCCTATCCAAAATAATAGGTTTTTGAACCCGTGACTGCAACAAGGCCAAAATTGGTCCAACTAAGTACAATAAGGAGTCCCAAATTAGATTCCCCACACTAGTGAACTGGGGCTATGTCCAATTCACGATTCTCTTAGGGGTTTCATCCTTAGAGAAGCTCCCACCAATCTCCGCTCGTCCGATAATAATAACACATAATAATAATCCCCCAAAATGAGCTCCTTCCGTAGTTATAAGGTTGCAAAAAGCTTCTTTTCGAAAACCATACCCAAAATTGAAAAATGAAATATATTCCAAATTCCATGAGAGGTGACCACCATAGGCTAGCAAGCATTTTTTTAATAATCTAACTTTTACGATTTCCCCCTTCACTTATAAATAATGTCAAATGCTCGTTACATGCAAATTCGAACCCGCTAATGCAGAAAGAAGAGCAAATGCTGTGCAAAATTTAAACAAAGAAAAACAGCAAATGCCGTGCAAAATTTAAACAAAGAAAAACAGTAAGTAGATTTTACTCTTAACGTGGGCGTGATCGAAGCCAAAAACTCATCACACCTCAATATGTACGTTTATGTCTAGTAACAACATTTTGTACTCTCTAATTACAAATAAAAATTTGGAAAATTACAGAGAATAAAACAGTAGGAGGATTCTCATTTTAATGGTCAGTTTTAAATTACACTGTGAAACAAATGAGAACATTCACAAATGAAAAGTTTGATGATGCAAATATTGTTGTTTTCGATTTGACGAAGTTGAGATGATAAGGCGGCCTCACGTGCAACTCGAGGGAAGAAAAAGACATGCAAAGAAATTGACTTGATAACACATGTCAATTTAATGAATGTGAAAAAATATGTAGAATAGGTAGACAATATCAGTGAGGATGAAGAAATATTTGGGTGTGAAGAAGTTTGAGGCCACGTTGAGGGCCTTGAGGGAGACTGAGGGAAGGTGTGAAGCCCTAGAGACTAAAAGAGGAGAATACACCAATTGTCCCAACAAATGGGACAAAGAGGAGAAATGAAAAATAATAGAAGAGGTTGAATAAGATTGCCTTGAGAGGCAAGGAGCGGGTAGAGATGCCATGTGAGTAGCCTGCAGATAGAGAAATAGGTTGTTTACAACCCATAAAGAACTTTGTGGACAAGAAAGCAAAGGAGATAATGGTCCCTGTGAGTGACAACAAGGAAGAGAATGTAACCCACATGTTGCAAGAGTCCGATGTAGCAACCATGACAAAGGAGAAAGCAACCCATGAGTTGTAGGTAACTGATTCATTCATGCTTGCAGGTCATTGGGAAACAACCTGGATGAGGACGAAAACCCTATGTTGAAGGATGAGGACGAAAATAGGCATGCAAAGAAGAGGAAGGCATGCAGATGCTAGAGTTTACGCTCGAGGTTGGAGTGATCCTTGAAAAAGAGACATTTCAAGTTTCTAGTTCAAGCCAAGGGAGCTTGTCAAATGAGGAGAAAGGCAAGTGAGGGCGCCTCAATAGGGGCACAAAGGAGTTTCGCATAAGTTCTTACAAGTACATGCAGCAAAGGAGTTTCACGTAAGATCTTACAAGTACATGCAGCAAAAGGAGTTGACTACGTGGATACAGACATGTTGATGGTAGAGAAATTGTAATGCTAAAAGTGAAGGTGGATAGTGTGTTGCTCTTTGGTACTTTTTGTCCTTGATGACAAGAAAGAAAAAGATGATGTGTTGGCATACACGGACATACTGACTTGGCTGACGTGTTAAGTGTTTTAAAACATGTTCTTTGGAGCCATGTTGGTGACACGATAGCTCTGACTTTGCATTAATGTTAATGACATCTTTGGTTTAAAATTGCTACGGTTTAAAGGGTATATTCCTCATGATACTTATTGTATCGAACAAGTTAATGTTTTTCTTGGAAGTTGCATTTGGCGTTTCATTTGTTTTGTTTTGGAGTCCGTCAAACCCTAATGCCATGTGAGTCACAGTGCCACTGGAGCTACAGAGCTCGAGTCAGTTACAGAGAATGGTGCGAACAATGGTTTCATTCAAGAGATTAACGGTTGACTGGTTAGTTTATTTGTTTAGTTTGCATTTAACAGGTATGGTTCTTGAAACACATGATTTAAGAGATTCTGTTTACCTTGGTTCGAATTTTTCAGTTATGCAAAATAAAAATAAGGAAGTGGTTGTGCTTTTATTTTTGTTTTTCATGACTGGGAAATTAAAATGTCTTCCGTTGCACAGTTAGAATCAGTTATTTGTTTTTCAGTTTACAAATCTTGTAAGTTAACGGGTTATTTAAGATGAAAACGGGATTCTTTCTGCGTGTGCATAAAAACAGTTTGACAAATCAGTCTGTGAGAAGAAAAACGGAGAAACACAGTGCCATAGTTTGAGTGTGAACAAAGTTCTAACATTAAAACAGAGAAATACAGTGCCGTGTTTTGAGTGTGAACAAAGTGGAAGCGTTAAACAGTGCCGTAGTTTAACAGAACCAGCCGAGGGTTTCTTGAGAATCAATACTCTATTTTTGTTACAGAGTATATGAGGCTTCATTGAATTGAAACCATATTATTCAGTGTTTATTGATTTGAAATCATACAGTACAGAGTATTTGAGGTTTTATTTGATTTGAAATCGTATTGTTCAGGGTTTGTTGATTTGAAATCATACTGTTCAGAGTATATGAGATTTTATTGATTTGAAACCATATTTTCAGAGATTGGATAGTGTTGAAGAATATTATTGCAAAATTTTCATATGTACAGACTGATAAAATATTCTCGCTCCAATCTCTGATTGTTTTGTGACTGCAAGAATAAAATGCATGCATAAAATCACCAGTGGTTGTAGCTCGAGTTGAAAGATACATTGATAAGAAGTGGGGTTGGTGCTCCTTGAGGCCTTGTGGTTTCTAAAACATGTGAACTGAGTTGGTGCTCTTGTTGAATTAATAAAAGGGATCTTCCGAGTGGTTTTTCTACCCCAAGAGGGTTTTCCACTCATGCAAAATATTGTGTTATGTTGCATTGTCGTGTTTCATTCTGTTTACTAGTGTATGCTTTGATACATCATATTTTAGTCCTCTTTATCTCATACTCTGTTTAGTTGAATGTATGTAATGCAATATTGAAAGTATTTTTAATGTTTCAAGTTTGTGTAATATCTTAATACCATTTTGTTAAACAAGGTCTGAATTAGATGTTTTAGTTGGTTCAATGGTATACTTTAAGCTGCATTAATGTATTCCTTCAAAGTGTTAAGTTTCAGCCATCTGTTCACACTGTGAATTAAAATTGTCAAGGTCCATAAAGTTTAACTTGTAAAAATTTTGTAACACTCTGATTCACCCCCCCCTCTCAGAGTGTTTTCCACTTCCAACAAGTGGTATCAGAGCATAGGGTCCCTCATATAGGTCTGTCCTAGGGATTGTTCCTGGTCACTTGGAAGTTTGTTTTATGGCTCAAACTCAGGAAGGTGCTTCACTTTCAAGAGCTCCTCTTTTTGATGGAACTGATTATGTGTTCTGGAAAATTAGGATGGAAACTTATCTCATTTCAGTTGATCTTAATGTGTGGAATATTGTGATCACAAAATATACAGTTCCTTCTATTATTCCTACTGATCCTGATGATAAAACTAAGTATGAGTTAAATGCCAGAGCTAAGCATGCTCTCTTATGTGGTCTCACTAAAGATGTTTTTGTTAAAGTCATGCATTGTTCTTCTGCTTATGATATTTGGAAAAAACTTGAAACCATTTATCAAGGAGATGCTAAGGTTAAGGAGTCTAAAATCCTTACTCTCAAAAATCAGTTTGAATCCTTAAGAATGAAAGAAGATGAAACAGTAGCAAGTTATTTTCTTAGAGTTGATGAAATAGTTAATTCCAGAAAGGGTCTTGGTGAAGATGTTGAAGAAAAGGAGGTTGTCAATAAAGTGATTAGAACCTTGTTACCCAAGTTTGAAACTAAGGTTTCAACCTTAGAAGAAAAGAAAAGTTTTTCTACCATGACACTTGATAATCTTCAAAGCATTCTTACTGCCTATGAGATGAGGATAGGTAATAATCCTTCTTCTTCAAAAGAAACAGCTTTTAAAGTAGAAAAGAAAGAAGAACCTGATAGTGACTCTGAACTTTTAGATGCTATAGAAGCCCTTTTTGTTAGAAAACTAAAAAAGAAATATAAGGGCAAATTACCTTTTAAGTGCTTTAATTGTGGCAAAGCTGGACACTTTGCTGCTCAATGTCCTCTAAGTGATCAAAACAGCGAAGAGGAAAAACCAGAAAAATTCTACAAAAAGAAAATGTGGAATCCTAAAAGGAGATTTAATACCTTCAAGAAAAAGAAGAGTTTTTTTACTAAAGAAGACTCTGGAAATGAATCAGATGATTCACCTTGTGAAGGTGATGAAACTCTATTTATGGTAGAATTAGAAGATGTAACTAGCAAAACTGAAATTGAATTTGAAGATCTAGATCAAGGAGAAATAGATCTTGAAGGAGAATTGCTGTGTGCCTTAAAAGAAATAAAGAGGTTAAAGAAACTTGCAGCCTCACATGAAAATTCAAATCAGATTTTACAAGTTGAGTTAAATGATGCAAATTTAGTGACTTCAAACTTGAAGTCCCTTATTGAAGAAAGAGAAAAGAAAATTGAAACATTAGAACAACAGTCCACAAAACTTCAAAAACAAATTGAACAGTATGAAAGTACAATACATCTAAATGATATCTTGAGCAAGCAAAAATTGCATAAAGATTTGGCTTGTTTAGGGTTTGATAAAGCTGAATCATCAAGACAGAACACTAAGCCAGCAACTAGAAAATCATTTCAGACTTATAACAGAACAAAACCTTTTAGGTTTGGCTTCTTTTATGGATACTGTTTCTATTGCAATAGGTTTGGTCATAAGGTTAATACTTGCAGATTTCTGCAGCAAAGATCTCCTATGGTTGGGTACAATCAAGGATATGACTTTCCAAAAATAGTAAAGTGTAATAAGTGTAACACTTTTGGGCATACTACTATACAGTGCAAAACAAAGGCAATTCCTAATAAAATATGGAAACCTAAGTTTGTAACTGGTATTGAGCAATCAATGATAGTGCAAACTACATTTTTCTCAAATAAGAAATCTTTATGGGTGTTGGACAGTGGCTGTTCACACCATATGACAGGAGATAGAAATAAATTTCTGCATCTTGAAGACTTTAATGGTGGCTTTGTACGCTTTGGGGATAATTCAGGAGCTTATGTACGAGGTAAAGGTACATTATTGCTAAATGATTATACTCCTATTCATGATGTGTACTTTGTTGAAGGGTTAAAGCACAATTTATTGAGTGTCAGTCAAATTTGTGATAGTGGTTACAGTGTATCTTTTAGTTCTCAAGATTGTACTATCAAAAATAAATCTGGTAAAACTGTTGCTGCTGGTTTGAGAACAATTGGCAATGTCTATAGTCTTCTTGATTCCACTAACTATGAGAATAATGAAGGCATTTGTCTTATGGGTCAAATAGAAGAAAATTGGTTATGGAATAAACGCCTAGGACATATAAATTTTGACAATCTGGTTAGAATCAGTAAAAATCAGAATGTTAGAGGTTTGCCTATTTTGAATAAACCATTTAATTCAGTTTGTAAAGCATGTTTGAAAGGAAAGCAAACAAAAGTGTCTTTCAAACCTAAAGAACATTCTTCTACTAGACCATTACAGCTTGTTCACACAGACTTATGTGGTCCTACAAGGACACAGTCTATAAATGGTGAAAAATATTTTATGCTTTTTGTTGATGACTATACCAGAATGGTATGGGTCACTTTCCTTAAACACAAATCTGAAGCATTTGATAGGTTTAAGATTTTCAGAAAAATGGTTGAACGAGAATCTGATCTAAATTTGAAATGCTTGAGATCAGACAAGGGTGGTGAATTCACTTCACAAGAATTCATTGATTACTGTGAAAGACATGCTATTAAGAGACAATATGCTGCTACTCGTACACCTCAACAGAATGGAGTAGTTGAGAGAAAAAATAGAACAGTCAAAGAAATGGCTCGCACAATGCTTAATGAGGCAAATCTACCAGACAGATATTGGAAAGAAGCTGTACACACAGCTGTTTACATTTTGAATCTTGTTCAAATCAGGGTAAAATCTACCTTTACTCCTTATGAACTTTGGTATGGAAAAGCTGCTTCTATCAAATATTTCAAGATTTTTGGTGCCAAATGTTATCTAAAAAGAGATGAAGAAAATCTACGAAATTTTGAGGCTAAAACTGATGAGGGTATCTTTCTTGGATACTCTACTCACAGCAAAGCCTATAGATGTTTCAATAATAGACTGAATAAAATTGTTGAAACAATAAATGTAAGGTTTGATGAACAATTTTTGTTAAGTAATGATTTGCAGGATATTGAGGAAGAGGAAATTACTTTAACAAAGGTTGATCAAGTTCCTAAACCTGCAGAAACAGAAAAGACAAAAATGATTCATCAAGTTCTGATGAAGAAAATACAGAGAATTCAAATGCAGAGACAGGTACTCTTCATTATACACCCTCAAAAATTATAACAAAGAGACATCCTCAAA
Source organism: Cryptomeria japonica (assembly GCF_030272615.1). NCBI lineage: Eukaryota > Viridiplantae > Streptophyta > Pinopsida > Cupressales > Cupressaceae > Cryptomeria > Cryptomeria japonica. The sequence goes on from NC_081409.1 coordinate 226,480,723, forward strand.
GTCAAGTTATTGGCAATATAGATGCAAGTATTTTGACTAGGAGAAGGGCAAAAACAACTGAACAAGCTCAATTGACTGAACATTTTTGTTTGATAACTGATTTTGAACCCAAAAATGTTTATGATGCTTTATCTGATGAATGTTGGTTAAATGCAATGAAAGATGAAATTAGTCAAATAGAGAAAAACCAAACCTGGGAATTAGTACCTAGGCCAGATGATAAGAATGTGATAGGAGGCAAATGGATTTTTAGAAATAAGCTTGATGAATCTGGGAAGGTTGTTAGAAATAAAGCTCGTTTTGTGTGTAAAGGTTATGCTCAGCAGGAAGGAATAGATTTTGGAGAAACATTCGCACCAGTAGCTAGATTAGAATCAATCAGAATTTTTCTTGCATACTCTTGCTATAAAAAATTTAAAGTTTATCAGATGGATGTCAAAACTGCCTTTCTGAATGGTTATCTTGATGAAGAAGTGTATATGGAACAGCCTGAAGGTTTTGAAATTGCAGGCAAATCTGATTGTGTATACAGATTAAAGAAAGCACTTTATGGCCTTAAACAGGCTCCAAGAGCTTGGTACTCTAGACTGGATAATCATCTTAAAGCAAATGGTTTCACTAGAGGTGCTGTAGATAGCAACTTATATGTTAAACTTGAAGGTAATGATGTCCTAGTGGTTGTAATATATGTAGATGATATCATTTTTGGCTGTAATAATGACTCTTTATCCAAAAAGTTCTCTAAAATCATGGAATCTGAGTTTGAAATGTCTATGTTTGGGGAACTGAATTTCTTTCTTGGTCTTCAAGTGTTACAACTTCAGCAAGGTATCTTCTTGTCACAAACTAAATATGCCAAAGAGATGATTAGAAAATTTAATATGACAGATTGTAAACCAGTCAGCACTCCAATGGAAACAGGCTGTAAATTGATCAAATCAGATGACTCACCTGCAGTAAATCAATCTGAGTATAGGTCAATGATAGGAAGTCTATTATATTTAACTGCATCTCGACCAGATTTAATGTTTGCAGTATGTCTAGTCTCTCGCTTTCAATCTGCACCTAAACAATCTCATTTGAATGCTGTAAAATGAATCTTTAGATATGTTCAAGGCACACTAGATTATGGTCTTTGGTATCCTCACAATAATGACTTCACTCTTGTGGGTTTCACTGATTCTGATTGGGCTGGTTGTCTAGATGATCGTAAAAGTACCAGTGGAGCTGCCTTCTTTCTTAGTGATTGTCTTGTTGCTTGGCACAGTAAAAAACAAGATTGTGTCACTCTATCCACCGCAGAGTCAGAATACATAGCAGCCTCTGCATGTTGCACACAACTGATATGGATGTCTCATCAAATTACTGATATGGGTATTTCTACTATTAAGCCCATTTCAATCTATTGTGACAATACTAGTGCAATTGATCTTTCAAAAAATCCTATTATGCACTCTCGTACTAAACATGTTGCCATTAAACTTCATTTTTTATGAGATCAGGTGTTGGCTAATGAGTTTCAATTGGTGTTTGTTCCTTCACAAGCCCAAGTTGCTGACATTTTTACAAAAGCCTTATCTAAAGAAGTTTTTGAACGATTAAGGGATAGATTGGGAGTATTTTCTCAATCTGCTCTTGTCTTCACCTAAAGCATACTTTGAGGGGGAGTGTTGCTCTGTTGCTCTCTTCTTTCTTTTTGTCCTTGTATTAAAAAAAGAAAAAAAGGGGGAGAATTTGGTATTTGTTTTTACAGTGACAGATTGTACAGATTGGTATTAATTCATTTCTTTTGCAACAGTGAGTAACATCAGTATACAGTGACTATACAGTGACAGATTGTACAGTTTGGTATTTGTGTTTTTTTTTGGCATGTTTGACAGTATACAGTGACAGTATTTCATGTTTGACAGTATATAGTGATAAATTTTTCATTTTTGACAGTATACAGTGATAGATTGGATATTGTGACATTGGATATTGGCATTTCACAGATATTGGCATATTGGTATTCACTCTAGTATTTCATTTCTGACAGTGACATTGGATATTGGCATTTCACAGATATTGGCATTTCACATATTGGTTTTTTTCTTTTTGATTGGCATTACAGACTTGGCATGTTATTGGCATTTGATTGGCACTACAGACTTGGCATGTTATTGGCATTTCTTTGGCATTACAGTGATATTACAGTGACAATTGACTTTTCAGGCATTGGAATTTCATTACAGTGGCACAAGCATTTTGGGTACTTCAGTTCAGTATTCTTGTTTGATTCAGATTGGGACTTCATTATTTACAGAATTGCAAGTTCAGAGAATGTTTTATTTATACAACAAAGTTCAGTGGTGATGTATATTGCATTTGTTGACAGTGGAATTTCTTGCATTGTTTTTTTTTAGATGATGGCATTTTTCGTGGCAATAATTGTTTAAGTTTTTTTTCTTTTTTTTTTTGCCATCAAGGACAAAGGGGGAGTTTGTTGCTCTTTGGTACTTTTTGTCCTTGATGACAAGAAAGAAAAAGATGATGTGTTGGCATACACGGACATACTGACTTGGCTGATGTGTTAAGTGTTTTAAAACATGTTCTTTGGAGCCATGTTGGTGACACGATAGCTCTGACTTTGCATTAATGTTAATGACATCTTTGGTTTAAAATTGCTACAGTTTAAAGGGCATATTCCTCATGATACTTATTGTATCGAACAAGTTAATGTTTTTCTTGGAAGTTGCATTTGGCGTTTCATTTGTTTTGTTTTGGAGTTCGTCAAACCCTAACGCCGTGTGAGTCACAGTGCCGCTGGAGCTACAGAGCTCGAGTCAGTTACAGAGAATGGTGCGAACAATGGTTTCATTCAAGAGATTAACAGTTGACTGGTTAGTTTATTTGTTCAGTTTGCATTTAACAGGTATGGTTCTTGAAACACATGATTTAAGAGATTCTGTTTACCTTGGTTCGAATTTTTCAGTTATGCAAAATAAAAATAAGGAAGTGGTTGTGCTTTATTTTTGTTTTTCATGACTGGGAAATTAAAATGTCTTCCATTGCACAGTTAGAATCAGTTATTTTTTTTTCAGTTTACAAATCTTGTAAGTTAACGGGTTATTTAAGATGAAAACGGGATTCTTTCTGCGTGTGCATAAAAACAGTTTGACAAATCAGTCTGTGAGAAGAAAAATGGAGAAACACAGTGCCATAGTTTGAGTGTGAACAAAGTTCTAACATTAAAACAGAGAAATACAGTGCCGTGTTTTGAGTGTGAACAAAGTGGAAGCGTTAAACAGTGCCGTAGTTTAACAGAACCAGCCGAGGGTTTCTTGAGAATCAATACTCTGTTTTTGTTACAGAGTATATGAGGCTTCATTGAATTGAAACCATATTATTCAGTGTTTATTGATTTGAAATCATACAGTACAGAGTATTTGAGGTTTTATTTGATTTGAAATCGTATTGTTCAGGGTTTGTTGATTTGAAATCATACTGTTCAGAGTATATGAGATTTTATTGATTTGAAACCATAATTTCAGAGATTGGATAGTGTTGAAGAATATTATTGCAAAATTTTCATATGTACAGACTGATAAAATATTCTCGCTCCAATCCCTGATGGTTTTGTGACTGCAAGAATAAAATGCATGCATAAAATCACCAGTGGTTGTAGCTCGAGTTGAAAGATACATTGATAAGAAGAGGGGTTGGTGCTCCTTGAGGCCTTGTGGTTTCTAAAACATGTGAACTGAGTTGGTGCTCTTGTTGAATTAATAAAAGGGATCTTCCGAGTGGTTTTTCTACCCCAAGAGGGTTTTCCACTCATGCAAAATATTGTGTTATGTTGCATTGTCGTGTTTCATTCTGTTTACTAGTGTATGCTCTGATACATCATATTTTAGTCCTGTTTATCTCATACTCTGTTTAGTTGAATGTATGTAATGCAATATTGAAAGTATTTTTAATGTTTCAAGTTTGTGTAATATCTTAATACCATTTTGTTAAACAAGGTCTGAATTAGATGTTTTAGTTGGTTCAATGGTATACTTTAAGCTGCATTAATGTATTCCTTCAAAGTGTTAAGTTTTAGCCATCTGTTCACACTGTGAATTAAAATTGTCAAGGTCCATAAAGTTTAACTTGTAAAAATTTTGTAACACTCTGATTCAACCCCCCCTCTCAGAGTGTTTTCCACTTCCAACATAGTGAACAGAGTACTACAAGAGGATGTCGTAAGTAGCAGGTAACACGTCGTAGAATAGGGGTATTGTGACAAGTACACATTGACAAGAGGAACTAATGGACATGTTATTAAGATTCATAATGCATCAGGAGTTGAGTCCAGGAAATGACTTTACAACCGATGGCCAAGAGTTATGGCTCAGAATACTAAATAAGATATAGGGAAACATTGTATGAAGAAGGAAATGACGATGAATTGAAGGAAAGAAAAATATGTCTTTAAAATCCACACTGAGACAGCTATATATTGAGGCAGCGTGTTATGCATGAGGTTGAAGGAAAGGAGTTTAATTTATGTTATGCATGAGGTTGAAGGAAAAGAGTTTAATTTATGTTATACATGAGGTTGAAGAAAAAGAGTTGATTTTCTGCATGTCAATGAGGAGAATTGATTTTGTGCATGCCATTTATGTTATGTATGAGGTTGAAGAAAAAAAGTTTAATTTATTTGTTAAGTGCAGAAACATTTATGATGATTTGTTTATCATGTGCATACCATTGAAGAGAGTTGATTTGGTGCATGCCATTTATGTTATGCTTGAGGTTGAAGAAAAAGAGTTTAATTTATTTGTATTTGTTAAGTGCATGCCATTGAAGAGAGTTGATTTTGTGAGGAGGAACATGAGATTCATTATAAAGGAGGTTAACAATTATGTTGGGTATATTTAAGAGATCTGGAATATATGTTTAAGTCTCTAGTTTGTATGAATGCTTGATTCCTATTAAGTAAAATTATCAAAATCCTTTCGAAATGTGGCCTATGCAGGTCTCGAACCTGCAACCTTCGCGTTATTAGAATGACTGTTTGACCAGAAATAATCTCTTTTGTTACAACTGTCAAAGATAATGCCAAATGCTCATTGAATGCAATTTCCCATTCGTTAATGCAAAGAGAAGTGTAAACTTTAAAGAAGAAAACTAGTAAATAGATTTTACTCTACCGTGGGCCTCGATCGAAACCACAAACTCAACACACCTCAATATGTAACTTTATATACAGTAATGACATTCTGTACTCTCCACTTACAAATAGTACATGTAATAGCAGAAAAATGCAGAGATGGAAATAGAAGGACACTCATTTTAATTAATAGATTACACATATATAAATACTACTGTTCTTTAATAATTAATTGAATTTTGATGGGCTCTTGGTATATCTCTACTGAGTACAAATTCTATCGATCTTGTCTAGTGATTAAATGAATACGTCAGTTATGTTGTCATTTGTTTTTCCAATACTTCAAATCTACTTCTTGTGATTGAATCTTTTATTTTTACATAATGTTTAGTTTCAATGGATCTTGCATGATAAGCTGGATTGTCCACTTTGATTATCACACTTAATTGAAATTGGCTCTTCTTGTTTGTGTCTCATATCTTTAAGAATAAATCTTAGCCAAACAACTTCATGGGTGTAATTACACAATACTTTGCACTCATCTTCACTAGAGGACGATAAATAGTTGGTAGTTTCTTTCTTTCTTCCTACTCCAAGAAACAATGTTTGAACCTATATTAAAAGCATAACTAGTTGTGGATTTTCTGTCATCTAGCTCACCTGTCCAATTAGAATTTGAACAACCTATCGACTCAACATTCAAATAGTTGTTCAATACAAATTTTTTTTGGCACCTTATAAGTATCAAATAACTCTCTTTCCTCTTTTCCAATGTGTATCAAGTGATTTAGACATGAATTGATTAAGTATGTTGACTGAATATGCAATATGAAGTCTTGTTGTGGTTAAGTAATTCAACTTCCCACCATTTGCCTATACAAAGTCACATTCACTTTTATAGTATCATTGCCAATAGAAAACATAACATGATATTCTAATGGAGTAGATATTGTTTTACTATCTTGCATATTAAATCTTTAGATTAGTTTCTTTGCATATTTATTTTGAGTAATTTAAGTCTTATCATCTTGTCTCCATATATCATTTCCTAAAAAATAATACATCATTTCAAATGTCTATGATGCATTTCTTTTGAATTCATCAATCATCTCTGTAGTCACTTAAATTTGTCCATTTTAATTAAATGAATATCTGTTATTTATTTGATTAAAAATCTAGTAGCCATCAGTTAATTAAATTAATATTTAATTAATTCATCTTCAAACATTCTCCCATTAATTAAATAAATTATTCAATATATTTTAATTAATTCATTAAACCAAATTCACAATCAATTAAAATAATAAATTCTATTTATTCAATTTAATCATCTTTCCTCTTTTAAATAAATTAAATAAAACATTTATTTAAATTATTAAATCCCCTCCCACTCGCATTCTCCTAAAAATGCAACTTGCACCTATTTGTTGAAATAAATGAATTTTATTTTAATAAAAAACATATTTTCCCTCACCCACCAAACCCACTTGCAATCTTAATCCCCTTCTAGATTCTTCTAAACCCCTTCCTAATTAACTGAATCCATCCCCTAAATATTGTCACATTCCTAAGCAACTAGGAGTCACTTCTCAAAGACTTCAAAGTCTTTGAAAAGCATTAAATGCTTTGTGTGTTCAACAATTTAACCTCTAAAGTCTTCCAAACCACTTATGGCTCTTACATGACCATTAAAGGTTCAATCCACTTGCACCCATGGTAAGGGACTTTGACCCCTAACTTAACCCTCATGTGACCCATGTGTCCTCTCAAGCATTTATTGCTTTGACCATGGTTATCCTCACTAACTCTTGCACAAGAGTTTATCCATTGGATAAAAGCATTATTTTTTGGATAATGAATTTATTCACTCAACCCAACCTTAACTTTAACTCCCAAGTTAACTCTTAGGTCATGTCAAACATTTAATGCTTATTCCCTCTCCTCTCAACTCATCTCATGTTGACACTTGTCATCCTGGGATTGGGTTGAAAACCCTCACATGGATTGAATATCATTCAATCATGACCCTTGTTGAGATTACTCAATCTCAACCATCCGTTGCTCCATTTTTCCTATAAGTAGAGCCCATTTCTTCATAATCTAGATCCAGAAAACTTGTATGCATTTATATTATAGCCATTTTTAGAGAGCATTAGATAATCAATCATATTCGCTCTTTTGTTTTAAAATAAACACTAGCTAATTAGACAATCTCTTATTTTAGCTCTTGTTCACATTTGCATAACATTTTAGATTAATCATCTTTTCATCTTGAATCTCCATAAGGCATCCATAGTGCAAAAAGCTGCTTAGAGCTACACTAATTTGGAACTTGGAGAGGAGAGGAACAAGGAAGGAGAAGCTATTAGCATGGTAGAGAGCTTATGGATATGTTTAGTTACTTTTTATAGATTCCTTAAGCTTTCTATTTGTTTAGTAGTGTCTTTCTTGATATGCTTGCTTAGGATAGTATTTAATCTTTGATTTGCTAACACTAATAACTAACTCTTGTCTCTTATGTTTCCTTGTGTGTGTTTAGCTATCAAAACAGGTTTTTACTAATCTTTCTTTTTTTGCAGAGCATCATTTGGTGAACCCGATGTGAATTGCAACAACAAATTTTTTTGACAACTAACTTTTTGACTGTTTAGTTCGACACACAAGTCGCACTTTGGCGCTTTTGTTCGCACTTTAGCACTATTGTCATTTAGTATTCTAGCGCTTATGTTTCTACAATAGCGCTATTGTCCAAACTTTAGCACTTCTATCTATAGTCTAGCACTTTTATCTTTTTATTAGCACTTTTGTTTCTCTTTTAGTGTGTTTGTCCTTCTGCATTAATATCCTGCTTTAGCGCTTTTGTCTATACTTTTGCGTGTTTGTGTTAAGTAGTGCTTTTGTTTTCATAGAGAGTAGCGCTATTGTAACAGAACGTTGTAAAAAAGGCTTTGTAATTATCGATAAAATTATTTTTCTTTGGCTTGTGGAAGCCCACGATATGTTCAAATTTTACTAACTTTTCATTTGATGTGCAAGTTTTAAACTAACCCTTTTGTTGCTTAAGATCAAAATTTTCATTTGGTGCCTAAAAATAAAAAACACTTCATTTTTGGTGCTCTAAAACTCACAAATAAATTTGCTTTCATTGCAAGTTAGGATTCACTTATATTTTGTGCTTAAAACAAAACAAACAAATCTCATTTCTTGCATCAAACTTAAGGAAATTCACAAATCAACACTTCAATTTTGTCCAAGTAAAAAGAACAATCAACTTGTCTCATTTTGTAAAACAATTTACTTCATGCATACATGTTTCAATTTTAGTTGACCAGAATTTCAAATTCCTAGTTTACTCAAACATATTGCCTTTGAAGTTAAAAAGAACATCATGGTTGTTTGAGAAACATCTCCAAATAGATAGAACATCATTGCAATGACAAGTTAAAAAGAACAAGTGTATTTTATGTTTGGCACACTTGTACAAAAGAGTTTATCGAGTGGTCCTACTTCTAACACACACTATCTATTAGAGTTTCAATCAGATCCAAAGCAAATATGAACTAAAAATTATATGCAAATTTAAATACAAAAGATAAAGAAATAAAACAAGACACAGATAACACAGAGATTTAACGTGGTTCACCCATAATGGGTTATGTCCACCATACACAGTCGTCCAATCTTTCTTATTATCCAGCAAAAACAGTACATCAACCTTATAATGCCTTAAGCATCCCAGCCTCTTATAACATGCATTTTTAGGGCAACAAACAAAGTTGACGTTTTTAGGGTTTTATTACAATGTCGGTTTTCATCAACGAAAAAATTGCAAAAAAAAAATTTCTCGGGGGCTGCTGCCCCCGAACCCCCGCTTTTCTCGGGAGCTACCGCCCCCAAACCCCGGTGAGGATACATGCTGAGTGTACAGTACTTTGTTGATCAGTCACCACATTTCAACATTATCCTCTGCCTTGGCTTTTGTGGTCCTAGGTGCAAGAGAAATGTGTTAGTAACACTCAAAAATTTTCTTTTTAAGAGAGGCCTGCCAAGAGACACATCACTCTTGGGAACTATCTTGCGCGGTAAATCCTTCGAGCTGCTGAGAGCGAAAGTTTTAGCCTTGGGTATAGTTGTTCCTATAGTGTAACTTGTGTCCAAAGACATAAAAAATTACTAAATACCTTTGTAGTAGACATAACCCATTCTATTGATTGAGGATATTTGTGATAAATTCAGTGCAAGAGCATAGAAGGTTTTGCTCCCAAGATACTCACCATACATATTTTCTTGAGTAGAAACATAGCTTTTTGAAAGGTTACTTGTAGTGCGATAAAAGTGGTGACTCCCCCATCATAGGGATCATCTATTTGTTATGCTCGCACAAAACTTAGTATATCACATCCTTACCTACCACGACAGGATTCATAAGGTATGTAGTACCAAAGTTGAAGAAATATCAAGATGTGGGCTGAAATTATCACAACTGGTCATTTGACCTTAGGGATAAAGAGTTTTTGAAGTGTTTTCATTTTTGAGTGAAGACCAGTGCAAATTGAGCCGACTTCAGGCTCTGGAAACACCTAAAATACATTTGAAGGAAAGGGTCATAAAAAGTTCAAAAGATTGGGTTGATCTAGATCCATACTTACTTGTTCCTTTTGAGGCAACATTCTTTTGTTTGTGTGCTTTCTTTGTTTTCTTGTCAAAGAAAAATAAAAAAAACCAATTCCAAAACAAGTATTCATCCGACATAAAGATTTTCAAAATACCAACAAAAGGTCAAAAATAAAGAGAAACAACCAAAAGTATCAAACTATATGACCATTATTCACATCTTAAGAAAGAAGAATCTTCATCAACTCATCAACTTGAAGAAAAGACCATTGAACTCAAAGGCTTTTATCAAAAGGAGGAAATTCTTCTATCTTAATAGACAAATCTTTGTCCCTCATAGAACCTTCTTACATCACATGCATCTTTACCTTCAAAGGAAATCAAACGAGTTTGATCAAGAGTCATTAAACCTCAGAGATTTTATTCAATATCAAGCTTTGAGTTATCACAAAAATGAGGGCAAGATCAATCCTGCCTTCTTTCCAGACATTTGTATCACATATAACTCAGCTAGGGAAGAACCACCAACCCCTGAACAAGAAGAGGAAGAGTTTGTTCCTTTTGGAACACAAAGTTTCTATTCAAGTTCACATTTCATCCATTATCATATTCATATCTCATCAAATCCATTTCAACTCTCAAAAGCATCAAGAGGTTTTTGTGCTAAGTTCTATTTTGATATTGCTTGAATCAAACACAATACATCACTTTTTAGAGTTTCTCTACATCTAGGATAAACTCATCCTAAGAGGCATTTCTACATAGGTTAAAACTAGTCTATGAGTGCATGCTCTCATTGCTAGGTGGTTGAGTCTATAATACATCTCAAATTTCTCTAAACCTTATCTTATCAAACTTTGTCAATCCAACAACAAGCAATTCAAGAAAGAACTTTGGTAACATCTACCTTTAGTGCTAGGAATCCATATGCAAAACACTTCACCAAACATCAATCTTTCATTTCATCACCAACTCATCATCATTTTCATCAAAATTCAACAAAAACTTATAAACAAAATGGATCAAAATAGATCGAGGTCTAGACAACCAGAAATTGAGGAAGAAGAGGAGGAAACTATCAATGAATTCCAAGAAGCTCTTGGAGGAAATCCAAATGATGAAAATCCAAGTACTCACACTCCTGTGGAAATAGAAAGGGCACAACACAACCCTCTCTTTAATAGACTTTTTGACGAAATACTCAGGAGCAATGTTGATGCTCACTTTTTAAGACTCGCTCAAGAGGGAGCCAAACTACCCTCTAATTTTGATGTGGCACAACTAAGGCAAGCTTCAAAATGCCAAAGTCATAATGAGGATGAAAGGGCTCGAGATCACATCAGATATAACCTTCATCAAGGTAATCCCCACCACCTCCTCCTCCTAATGAAATAGACATGTTGCGGCAACAAGTCAAAAATCTCACCCAACAACTTCATAGTGGTGTTAAAACCAATCAATTTTCACTCAATGACATTTGTCTGTATCCCTTCGATAGGAATCTTCATATGCCACCTTTTCCACAATGGTTTGAAGCACCCAAGTTCGAAAAGAACCGAGAAAAAGGAGACCCTCATGATCATGTTAGAGAATTCCATTCAGCTTGCCTCGAAGGACACATACCTAATGCGACTTTTTCCCCAAATCTTGGGAGGAACAACCACATCATGGTTTTCTCGATTACTCGGTGGCATTAGGACATTTGAAGAACTCATCCAGAAGTTCCTAGCACATTACTTACACAACATTGAATGAGATATCACCATGGCTGACCTATGTAACACTAAGAAAAAACCAAGCGAACTATTTTCAGTCTTTCTGCAACAATGGCGTCAAATGTCTAGCAGACGTTCTCTTCAGTTACCTAAACAAGAACTAGTGGAAATATTTATTTCCAACTTAAATGAAGAAATGGAATTTCACCTAGACGTAAAAGACATGGACTCTTTCAATGACATGATCACCAAAGGTTTAAAATGTGAGCGGGCTCTCACCAAAAAAGGGCTTATCAAGATATACAATGAGACAAAGGATGGCCCTCACTCGTGCTTCAATAGTGACAAATCTAACTTCTAGAACAAAAAAAAAACATTGTCAATGATGGGGTTGTAGATGCAAGAACTATCAAAAGTGCACAACCTGTGCCCGATTTGTAGGACAGAACCCCCCACCCAAGAATAACATAGTTGCTCCTCCAAATAAAGGATGCAACGTATCTCAAGAGGAACCCAGACAACTCAAGCAAAATTTTAAACCAAAACGAACATACACTCCCTTAGGGGAACCTATTAAAATGGTGTTACATCAACTGGTTTCTCAAAATTTGGTGACCTTACCCAAAACATCAAATTACGAACCTCAGATCAAACCTTCATGGTGGAGGGATATAGAACATTGCGATTTCCATCAAGGGAAAGGGCATAAGACAAGCAATTGTCATAGATTAAAAGATCTTATTTAGGATCTTATTCACCGACTTGAAATCAAAATTGAAGGATATGACCCAAAAACAACAAACAATGATCATCTCATGTTCAAAAATCCACTTCCATCACAAGATCAAAGGGGTCCTTCCACCTGAAGTAGAAACACAGATACCACTGATTATATGAAAGTCACGTATAATTACACTTTGAATCACCAATATGATGCCAGTGAACAAATTGCAACTATTACCATAAAAAATCCCAATTCCAACTGCAATGTTGTTACACATCATGGCAAGATTGCCTTAAAAGCAGCTCCACAAGGCACCCCATCTATCTCAAAGAAGTATAACCTTGTGGATCAATTAGATAAAAATGCCTGCATTGATATCTATCTTAGAGCTATTACGCCTATGCCAATCTCATAAAACAATCTTGGATGAAGCTCTCAAAGAGGCGTCAGTCCCTACAAACCTAAATATAGATCAGTTCCAAGCCATGGTTGGAAATCTAAGATCATCACCTTGTCTCACTTTCTCTGAAAGTGACAACACATCCTTCCAGTAACCTCATAATGCCTCACTCCACATTGAAGGGTTTATCAACCAACATAGGATCAAGAGAGTCTTAATCGATAATGGAGTAGGCCTGAATATCTATATGCTACAATTGGTCACAACATTGGGATGTGCAATTGAATCAGTAGATCCCCACAAGAAGATAACAATCAAAGCCTCTGATGATGCAGAGTGCTCATCCAAAGGAGCTATTGTGCTACCAATCAGAGTAGGCCCAGTGGTAAAAATCATCATTTGTCAAGTTCTGGACCTTCCTCTACCATACAATTTATTGTTGGGAAGACCTTGGATATACGCCATGCAAGACGTTCCATCCACCTACCATTAGTGTATCAAGTTCTCGTATAATGGTGTAGAAATTACAATCCTGGGAGATGCAAACCCCTTTTCATATTGTTATAATATAAGTCATCAACCAGAGATTACTATTCCCAACAATAGAGAAGCCATCTCATCCACATCATACATAAGTCCAACCTCTCTTTCTAGTTCAAACACCACAATACCCAAGCAAGAGAAGCTTAAGATGAAAATGGTAGAGGAAAGTCCCGGGGAGTATAATTTGAGCCAACTCTTTTGTGTTGGACAGATGCCTACTCCTAGAACTCATGGTAAACCTCAGCGGTTACTTCAAACACCACTAGTCAAGCCAGCATGCACTTTGACACCTTTCATCCTTGAAAAGAGTCAAGAAGAAGAGACCAGAAATGAGGACTTAGTAGAATGGATCTATAAAGACCCCATCACCACGAACATTCCACAAGCTAAGCTTCCCATAGATCAATATGGCAAGGGCCTTCTCATTATGCAAAGAATGGGTTATAATGGTCAGAGTGCTTTGGGACCTTGCAAGCAAGGAAGACATGAACCGTTGCAGCCAAAATTAAAGCCCAAAGATAACAGAGGTTTAGGCTCTCACAAGGAGATCCTTCCTAAACTCAGAGTCAAAGAGAAACCCAACAAACCTCTTTATCAACCTACTACAAAGAGGCCACCTTTTCTTATAAAAGCAGCATCAAAAACCATAACAACTGCCCCATTGAGGCTAAAAATCCCAGCAAAACCATCCACAACACTAGTCATTCCACCAATCAAACTAGAAACTCCTTTAGAAGTAGCCATAACATCTATAACACCATTAGCAGTAGCAACTGTATCGAAACCCATAGTAGTATCTATGACATCGGCAATTCTAGCAGAACAACGGATTCAACACTATCAATACTCCCCGTATTGGATTCATTGATCCCTATAATTTGTCTTGCAGTACCAATAATTCTATCTATCCAGGTACATCAGCCGATCACACCTCCAGTGTTTAACTCAAAGGACATCCCAGTATGGTATAGTAATCGGATAATGGAAAGTGACTCAGAGACTGACTCACATGAGTGGGAATTTAATTCCATCCAGCTTAATACTTAAGATGAGGGAGATGCATCACTACCTCCACCTCGCAAAGACATCCCTATTTATGGAGAAGCGCAAATAAAGACCTCTTGGGTTCCTGAACTAGAAACATCTTCCACAAACCCTAGGTCACATCCTATGCCCAATTCTGACAGGGAGAGTACCATCAACAACCTTCACCACAATGTCTTAACCCTCACTGATACATCTAATGAACTTAACCTAATCAATGAGGTAATGCCCATTATCCATCTTGAACTCATCGAATGAAACCAATCTAATACCCCATGCCTTGACCACTTCCAAAATGATGAGGCGATCATTGATTTTTTGGAATTACGGGATAACATACCAAGTGAGGATCACAAAGCTAGATTCACCATTGAACTTAATAGTGCAACATACTTCAGGGTGGATGCCAAACCTTTTAGCTGCAAAAATATAATAATAAAACATGGATCTTCCAGTGAAAACCACACTGTGACACTGTTTGATCTCACAAAAGTAAAAAGAAAGAGCGTATCCAATGGTAAAAACCTCTCTGAGGCACATGAGGATGGAAGGTTTGACATTCTCCCCTCTAGTACACAGCAAGAATGATCAACAATCCTTATTGAGGAAACCAAAGAATACAACGTGGGGACTCTTGAAACTCCTCACCACATACATCTAGCATCTCTTTTAACTCTAGAAGAACAACCTAAGTTTGTTGAATTCTTCCAAAAGTGTGAGATCAACTTTGCATGGTCATATGCAGACATGCCTGGTCTTGATCCTAATTTAGTCATGCATCACCTCACTGTAGCAGAAGGAGCCAAGCTTGTCAAGCAGAAGCTTCACAAGATGCATCCTCAGATTGTAGTACTAGTCAAAGTGAAACTTAAGAAACTCCTGGATGTTGGTTTCATTAGACCAATTGATTATGCAGATTGGATATCCAATATTGTGCCTGTCGACAAACCAAATGGGGGCATCCGTATCTGTACTAACTTTAGAGATCTAAATAAAGAATGTCCTAAAGATGACTTCCCCCTCCCAAACATCAACATAATAATGGACCTAACAGCAGGACATGCCATGCTTTCACTCATGGATGGTTTTTTAGGATACAATCAGATAAAGATCGCACCAGAGGATCAACATAAGATAGCCTTCACATGTCCATGGGGAATAGACTGCTAGAATGTAATGCCTTTTGGTCTAAAGAATATAGGAGCGACCTATCAAAGAGAAATGACCACCATCTTCCATGACATGATGCATACCATAATGGAAGATTATGTTGATGACTTACTAGTAAAATCACTCACAAGGGAAGGTCATCTAGACATATTAGAGCAAATCTTTGACAGACTAGAACAATATCATGTTTGAATCAACCCAAAGAAATGTGTCGTTGGAGTAACCTTAGGGAAGCTTCTAGGATACATTGTCTCAAGAAAAGGCATTGAGGTCAACCTAGCAAAGGTCAAAGAAATCATGGACATGCCACCACCAAAGAACATCAGTCAACTCAAGACATTACAAGGGCGGCTTCAATCCATCCAAAGATTCATTTCACAACTGGCAAATAAGTGTCACCCTTTTACACACCTGCTAGACAAAAACATCTGCTTTCAATGGGATACCAAATGCCAACAAGTATTCCAGATGCTTAAAGACTATCTCATGAATACACCATTGCTGATACCACCAGATCCGAGTAGACCTTTATTACTCTATATTTTAGCAACAAGTACAACATTGGGTGTACTACTGACTCAACACAATTCAAAAGGGAAAGAGTGTGCTATTTACTACATCTCTCGCACACTGGTTGGCTATGAACTCAATTACACACCTATTGAGCGAGCTTGCCTAGCAGTAATCTTAGCACCCACTAAGATGAGGCACTATCTATTAACATATAAAGTACAACTCATTGCCAAAATTGATCCACTAAAGTACTTACTCGAGAAAGCATCATTGACAAGCCGCTTGGCCAAATGGGTGATGATTCTTAGTGAATTTGACATCAAGTATATGTGGACCGTAAGGCTATCAAGGGCCAAGTTATTGCAGATGAGTTGGCCGATGCACCAGTCATAGGTGATCATCCTCTCATTTCTAATTTTCTAGATGAAGAGATCTTCATGATCACAGCAACACAACCATGGAAACTATACTTTGATGGTTCATAAACTAGGCATGGCTCAAGGGCAGGTATCTTGTTTATCACTACTCAAGGTGACAGCATCCCTAAGTCTTACATGCTCAAATTTCCATGCACCAACAACATAGCTGAGTATGAGGCCTTGATTACAGGACTCTGACTAGCTGTACAATGGAAGTTACAAGAACTACAAGTATATGGTGACCCCCAACTGGTCATTTGACAAACAACAGATGAATATCAGACCAAGGATGATAAACTCATGCCATACAAATAAATGGTGGACAAATTAAAAGCATCATTCACTACTATCACCTTTGAGTAGATACCCAGAGATTAGAATTGAGCTGCTAATGCTATGGCTACCATTGCGTCTCTCCTAGATCTTCCACAAAATTCAACACACTACGAGTTCTTGGTAGGACAGTTTTGGATTCCTGCTTATGATATCCCTGAATCTGAGATGATATGTCACCTTGTTAGTTCCGAATCCCCATGGTATGGTTAGTTCTACACCTATCTTCATGATCACGCACTTCCTCGTAACCAATCGAATAACCAATGTAAAACCTTCATTTGCCAAACCGCTCGATATACCATTATTGCTTAAACTCTATACCAACGCAGTCTTGATGGTACTCTCCTTCAATGTTTGGAACAAGATGAGATAACAAAGGCCTTGGAAGAGATACATGAAGGAATTTGTGGAACTCATGCAAGCGGTCTGTCACTAGCCAAGAAACTCATGCGCACTAGATACTATTGGCCATCCATGGAAAAAGACTCCTACTATTTTGTCAGAAAGTGCAAGAAATGCCAAGTTCATGGAGACCTGATACATGCACCAACACATGAATTGTAACCAATCTCCACACCATGTCCTTTTTGTCAATGGGGACTTGACCTTGTGGGTAAAATCCATCCATCTTCATCCAATGGTCATAAGTTCATCATTACCGCCACCAAATACTTCACAAAGTGGATTGAAGTTGTTCCACTTACCCAAGCCACTGACAAATAGATTTCCTCATTCATCCTTAATTACATCATCTTCTAGTATGGTGTACCCATGTCCATCATCATAGATTATTGTCTTCCTTTCAAAAATCAAGATGTCTGTGAACTTTGTGAGAAGTTTCACATCCAACACCACTTTTCCACTCCCTATTACCCACAAGGAAATGGTCAAGCCGAAGCATCAAACAAAAACATATTAAGAATCCTCAAGAAGACAATCAATGATGCTAGCCATGATTGGCATGTTGAATTGAATCTAGCACTATGGGCATACCGAACTAGCATTTGAACCCCTATAGGTGCAACTCCCTACTCGCTAGTCCATGGAGTAGAAGCCATCCTTCCTATTGAGGTTGAGATACCATCAATATGAGTTTCCTTGCATAATCTCATCGATGATGAAGCATACAAAGTCTCACATCTTCCAGACTTAGAGCTACTTGATGAGAAATGACAAGCTGCATACAATCACCTCAAAGCCTATCAGCAACGCATGAGCAAAAGCTATAATCATCGAGTTAGACCTCAAACATTTGAGGTAGGTTATCTTGTTCTTCGAGAGAATTCTCATAACCAACCAAATAGAGAACATCAGAGAAATTTTGAATTAAACTGGCTAGGTCCATATGTTATCATTGTTGTATTTGGGTCTGGGGCATATCAGTTGGCTACTTTCGAAGGAGAACCACTAGCAGATCCAATCAACAACATGCACCTCAAACGGTTTTATACCTAAGATGCACAGAGCATCAGGCTCCCATACATATCAGGAAAAAAACCAAAAACATTGAGAAAAATGTCATGAAGAAAATACAAAAACATCAAAAAAGTAAAAAAAAATCATGCATCCAAACAATGAACAACTACTCCGGTGGCACCTTGGGTACGTGCGATGGTGAAAAATGGAAAACAAGCACCACTCGTAAAGGCTATGGCTCCATTATCTTTCAAATCTTGTTTCGGTCACATTCATTGCATCCACTCATCCATCATTCAAACCATGGCTTGTTTTTTATCTGCAATCAAGGCTAGTACTTCATGCGTCTTGCATCCCGCTTTTTCATAGTCATGTCTAAAGCTAGGGGCAATACCCTTGACCTATTGATGGAAGTGGATTCTACTTTACTTGTAATTCATTGAGTTCTTCATTCAAAACTATCTCACAAAATTCAAAAAACATTAAAAACAATCATCACAATACCAAAAACATCAAAAATCAATCAAAAACATGGCAGTTACACCTTCTACATCCGCATCCAAGAAAATATCAAACAAACATTTTGAAATACTCCAACGATGACCACTTATCATATCGACCAAAAAATCAACATCAACACACAAACTGTCTTAGCAAGGATGCATCCTTCCTTACCAAAACAAAGACAAGATGACATTTTCTTTGACAAGAAAATTATGTTTAAGATATCAAATACTTGGTTTATTTGTAGGTTATTTATTCATTTATATCAGGTTCCTACGCTACTCTGGGATATCCACAAGTGATTAGAGTGGTTGGGATGGTTCCTAAGCATTGTTTGTATGTCTTCTATGAATTATTCCAATGAAGTTCTAGGGCATGTACTAATGGTGTCTATGTAGGAAGTTCACTAAGCTATGTGATCATATGCAAAATACAGTCATGGATCACTATGACTTGCTGACTACAATGTATAACTTGACCATATGAGCACGAACCATTATGGAGGGTCCATATTATTTATTCTTTATTTATGTTGTTTGTTTGCAGGAACAATGCTCCATCCTTGGTTCCTACTGCCTCGTCCAAGTTTGATATTACCATGCTCAATGATGAAAAATAAAGCACTATGGATCGTCATTTCATCTCATCTGTATATATTGCATTTTGTTACATTCCACCCATCCATACATTCATAATAGCTGCATATCATGCATACATAGTCATAACAATGCATACTCTATTTCTCTCTTCTTCCATAGGAATAGGTCCTCCATTTTCTTCTATCTAACATGGAATCCCCTCCTCACCATCCCTATCTTTATCATCAACATCATCATAATCCCTTCATCATGTCCCAATCAACTCAAACAAGACACGTTCATCACCATCCATCTCTAAATAGGAGGGACCACGTTTCCCATCCTAAGTCATCCTTCAATCAAGCAATTACTCTATCTACATAGGCACATCGAATCACACACACCTAGACTATCAACAGATACTCTGATCAAGTATCTTCAGGTCTCAACAAGTAATCAATCACGACAAACCTAGACTACAACAAACATTTATCATAATGACCTAGTCTCAACGGGGCTGCCATGATTCCCCACAACCATCCATCACACACACACACACTATCAATTAATCAACCAATAAACACAATCATAATGGAAAATTACATCAATTGTCTAAAGTCTCAATGAGTATTTTGCTTCAAATACCTTGACTTCATTGAGCAATTACATCAATTGTCTAAGTCACCATTAGGTCACTTTGATTCACTTACTCAAACTTTATCATGTCCAAGTGAACAATTGACATCAACTCTCATGCTTTGACTCGACCAGGGCAATTAAACCAATTACACCAGATTGTTCAACCAATTTTAATCAATTGTATAGCAACAATCAAAAGCACACACCACATTTGTAGCGTATATTTTTCCTGACCTAAAGGTACTCACTGGCTTGTTGTTTCTCCGTTTCACTCCGTTTTCTCCCATTCTTTCCCCAGTATTGCTAAATTCTTCTCTTTTACCACCATGCCAAATTTCCTTCTTTTTCAAGAGATCGCTCAATTTTTCGAAAAAAAATTGGCCCATCTCTCGAGGGGGCATACCACCCATTAAATTAACATTTTATGGGGTATATTTCTTCACACCTATTTTTCTTTCTTTAAAATGACGCGATAAATTGCACCATCTCAAAGAGGGGCAAATGTAGTCACTTAAATCTGTCCATTTTAATTAAATAAATATTTTCTATTTATTTGATTAAAAATTAGTAGCCATCAGTTAATTAAATTAATATTTAATTAATTCATCTTCAAACATTCTCCTATTAATTAAACAAATTATTCAGTTTATTTTAATTAATTCATTAAACCAAATTCACAATCAATTAAATGAATAAATTCTATTTATTCAATTTAATCATCTTTCTTCTTTTAAATAAATTAAATAAAACATTTATTTAAATCATTAAATCCCCTCCCACATGCATTCTCCTAAAAATGCAACTTGCACCTATTTGTTGAAATAAATGAATTTTATTTTAATAAAAATCATATTTTCCCTCACCCACCAAACCCACTTGCAATCCTAATCCCCTTCTAGATTCTTCTAAACCCCTTCCTAATTAACCTAATCCATCCCCTAAATATTGTCACATTCCTAAGCAACTAGGAGTCACTTCTCAAAGATTTCAGAGTCTTTGAAAAGCATTAAATGCTCTATGTGTTCAACAATTTAACCTCTAAAGTCTTCCAAACCACTTATGGCTCTTACATGACCATTAATGGTTAAATCCACTTGCACCCATGGTTAGGGACTTTGACCCCTAACTTAACCCTCATGTGACCCATGTGTCTTCTCAAGCATTTATTTCTTTGACCATGGCTATCCTCACTAACTCTTGCACAAGAGTTTATCCATTGGATAAAAACATTATTCTTTGGATAATGAATTTATTCACTCAACCCAAACTTAACCTTAACTCCCAAGTTAACTCTTAGGTCATGTCAAGCATTTAATACTTATTCCCTCTCCTCTCCACTCATCTTATGTTGACACTTGTCATCTTGGGATTAGGTTGAAAGCCCTCACATGGATTGAATATCATTCAATCCTAACCCTTGTTGGGATTACTCAATCTCAACCATCCATTGCTCCATTTTCCCTATAAATAGAGCCCATTTCTTCATAATCCAAATCCTGAAAACTTGTATGCATTTACATTATAGACATTTTTAGAGAGCATTAGATAATCAATCATATTCACTCTTTTGTTTTAAAATCAACACTAGCTAATTAGATAATCTCTTATTTTAGCTCTTGTTCACATTTGCATAACATTTTAGATTAATCATCTTTTCATCTTGAATCTCCATAAGGCATCCATAGTGCAAAAAGCTACTGAGAGCTACACTAATTTGGAACTTGGTGAGGAGAGGAACAAGGAAGGAGAAGCTATCAGCATGGTAGAGAGCATATGGAGATGTTTAGTTACTTTTTGTAGATTCCTTAAGCTTTCTCTTTGTTCAGTAGTGTCTTTCTTGATATGTTTGATTAGGATAGTATTTAATCATTCATTTTCTAAAACTAATGACTAACTCTTGTCTCTTATGTTTCATTGTGTGTGTTTAGCTATCAAAATAGGTTTTTACTAATCCTTCATTTTTGTAGAGCATCAATCTCTATAGCACTTTCAAATGTCTACGATACAAATTTCTTTTGAATTTATCAATCAACTCTATAGAACTTTTTGTTATTATTTAAAAGTTATCCAGATACAATGAAATCAAAATAATATTCTTATGTTAATTGTTCATGATGTACAAATTTGAAAAAGTATTACTCTTGATAAAACCTTGATGGAAGAAGTTATCAATTTTCTCACATGATGACGTCGACGCCTACTTAAGAGCATACAAAGTTCTCTTTAATTTTAATACCCAATGTTATTTCTTCTCCTTTTCAACTTGAACATGATCGATTAGTCCTTTTAATCACCATTAAAAAGTTTTTCATTAACATCCGTCCATTTTATGTAGATTCCAAATGAACTTGGTAGAAAGTGCAATCATAATTGTAATACTAGTAATCATTTTAGAGCTACAATTGCAAATGTATCTTCTAAATGATGAGTGTGCACAATTTGTATATTTCTAACACCAATTCATATAAAGGCACAATTAATAGGTTCTAACACCAAAATAGACAGTGTAACAATAAAAAAATTGTAGAGAATGTAACGACATAAGGAATCACTAAATTATTCATAAATATGTATGTGTTTATGCATATATTATGTATGCATGAATATATATATATATATATATATATATATATATATATATATATATATATATATATATATATATATATATATATATATATATATATATATATATATATATATATATATATATATATATATGTGCATGTACTACACACACACACACACACACACACACACATATATATATATATGATTGACTTCAATAACATCCTAGATATTTAGATAACTAATATGTCATCTAATTATAGATTACCAACAATTAATTTAAACTACTATCAACAAACTATCTAGACACCTCTACAATTGTTATTGGCTCATGTTCAACTACTTATTGACATGAGCATAGTTCAACTAAGAAATATTGTTCAACAATTATATGTTAAAACTAGGGGAAATGACCCAATAGTTGTTATAACAAATGTTGATTTAATACCGAATATTTTTAATAATATTACACCAATAGTTGTGACATAAAGCTATCAGTGGTGGTTGTTAGTACTCATAATTCAATGAAATATATTCCTTAGATCTAAAAAGAAACAAATCATGTGATACCATATTAGTGCACTAATAAAACATGACTTGGTGCACAACTATGATCTAACTTTATATTTTGGTATTATTGGACACCTCAACAAAAGTATGCTGATGTGGCATTATATTTGATATGTGATCTCAAAACCTAGTTATAATGAGACTTGCCATGTAACCTGTGACAAAATAGTGAAAGTGATGAAATTTTCACATAGCATTTTGAAAAACGTAAAGTTAGGTTGCTCAATTGTTGGATACTCTCCCTAATTAATAGTTGATGTACATAGGGAAGAATAAGAGGGAGAGAGAACTTGAGGGTGGAGAGTTAGAAAAGATAGATAAGGGGAAGTTGTACACTAGAATAGGAAGGAAATGAGGTTGGAAGGAAGCAATGAGATTAGTACCAAAAGGAACCTATGGAAGGAGCCAAGAGGAGTGATGCTAAGGAAAATGAACTAGAGGGAAGGAAGCACCATTGTCCAGCAACTGGGATTTGGTTTGTATATCCATGAAGTGGCAACTAGCAAGGAGACAACATGAGAAGGAGATATTCAAATGTGAGAAATGATCCATAGGGGAGAAGAGTATGTCAATACCAAGTGATGCTGGGAAGGTCTACATTCCGAGTTTATATGGATGATTGATGTTTAAACCTAAAAATTGTGATTCTTATTTGTGCTAATGAAAAAAAACCAATTTATTCTCTAAGGATTGGATGCTATTATGTTGTTCAAGTTTCTGAAATATGAGAAGTCATAAAATGCATATATAGGACATTTTGCAAATAGAAATTGCCCATGCAAGTCTCAAACCTATGACCTTCATGTTATTAGCATGATGCTCTAACTACTTGAGGTAACAAGACATATAAAATAATTATTTTTGACCAAACATATCAATTTTGGTAAATATATTAAAGATAATGATAATTTCTCATTAGATGCAAATTCCAAATGGCTATTGTAGAATGAAGTGCAATTGTTGTGCAAAATTAAGATAATAAAATAGTAAATATCGATTTTATGCCCATTGTTGGCATCGATCTAACCAACAAGCTCAACACACATAATTTTCTAGTTTATATATAGTAAGAACTTTTTGTATACTCCAATTATATGTTACTACTATTATAATTGCATTTAAATATTAGTTGCCAAGAATTGATCTTTACTAAGCTATTTATAAAATATTATTTCCATATATAATGTAATTTTTAAAGAATATTAAAATTTACAAATAAGTATATACAATCCTTTCAAAATAATTTTTTTTAATATAATTTTGTTTTGTTATATAATATTATAGTATACTAGAATTTTTAAGCACACCTACACTGTAAGGAAGTTAAGTAGCGAAACAACTTCCTACACTAACCTTGAGAGGAGGGTAATGCAAAAACTTTTATAGATCATCACAAAAGTTACAGAAACTTAACATAAATAATCATAAATAAAATTCATACCACAACACAATGTTTTACATGGGGAGAAACCTTTCAAGAGAAAAACCCCACACTCCAAAAGTCATCTAATATATTATTCAGTAATCGAAAATAGATTACAATATACTTGCAGAGCAAGCTCTTCATAGGAGCATCACTAATCAGAGATTTAGAGGTAATTCAATAGCCATAAGACTCTTACACATAACCTCTATCTCACGCACCTCATATATAGGAGATACAATACAAGAAACTGTTAAACGGTATTACAAAACCATGGGCTGAAACCACCCAATAAAGTATAGCCGACCTTATCTCCAATATAAATGCTTTATGACGTGTTAAAACACATATCAACATGTGCCCCTCCCTTTTAAATCTCATTTATGTGTCAAATACAAATTATATTTCCTATTTCAGGAGTACAAACTTCTAGAGGCAATAACTTGTGAACCGTGTGTTCGAGTAACGAACCATTTGAAGCTTCGAAAAGATCACAAAGTGCCCTATCACTTTGTATATGACCACTTTTCAGGGCATTCTGAGGCCTCTAAATTCCTTAAAATTGAGTTTAAACCTTTCATTGGACCCCTCCAAAATAGAAACTTTAATATCTTTAAAACTAGCTATGATCTTGTGTTGAAACTTTACCTGAATGCTTATCTAGCAACCTAGAAGCTTTGGGGAGAATTTTACACCTTTTTGTAAAGAAATGAAAACTTACTATAAATAGTAACTTCATGTAAATGCAAGGTTGAGATACTATTTTCCCAACATACACATCTTAGCACATCAAACTCCTAAAGATATTCCTCAACATCACTTTTTTGTCAAATAATTTTCCCTAATGATTTAATTAGTCTATAAATAGCAACACAACTCCAAATTTCACTTGATGCTTATATCAAATTTACACTTATGTATCTTACCATGATATTCTCTCATGTTTATAATTTTATTTAAACCTATAATTATTGTATACAAAATATATTGTCATAATAAGCATTTGTTATCACATTATCTCATTTAATTAGGAAACACCATATCATCCCCATGATGTATACATGCACCTTTTTTTCATATAATTCTTTTCAAGTTGTCCGCTTCGATTGGGGACATTTTTCTTTCCCCATCTTGTATTGTGTTATCATTGCTTATCCTTGAACATTAGAAGCAACATACCTCTCCCATATAATTTTACACTCACATATTTGATTATGTTCTTAGAGATAGTTTACAACATCAAGTACATCACAACTCCTCTTATCATAATATGTGTACTTGTATTCTTATCATGTATTAAGAGTGAAATTAGCGATGTAAAGCTTTCTCCATACCACACTTATATTATATCTGTAGGACTATTTCAATCTTATGGTTTTTCCATATTGAATACAACAAAATACCTTGATAATTTTTATAATGATGATTTGATTTTTACTTAATTCTCTTTCATATGATACTATCCATTACATTCACTTCATATTACTCATGTCTTATTTTACTTCTCCAAAACTTTTAGTCACTACAATAAATTAGGGCACGGGCAAACATGTCATTTGACTTGTATGGGAGCAATTAGAGTAGTGGACATGATGTATATTTATATTTGGCACCTTTATGAAGTTGGAATAGGAAGGAAAGGAAGCCATAGGGAAGGAACGAGACTAGAAACAAAAAGACACACTCATAAAGTCTAATAGGATCAATTACCAAAAAAGATAAATAAAAACGAAGGGCAAAGCCCACATAACACTAGATAGATAATGCAATCCCAACTAAAAGTGGATTCTCATCATCAAGCTTTCACCACACATCTCTAAGAGTAGTATCATTAATTGACTCCCAACCAATTATTAGTGTCATCTTATTCTTCAAGATTCTCCTTCGTAGGTGGTTTGATAGAATAGATGAGGAAAACTATTGATCTATATAGTTGGTGCAGAATAGGGAGTGTGACAAAAAGAGAGAAGAGAAGAAGAGAGACATAGGAATGATATATAAGGGTATATTGTGTGTTGGAATAAGAATGAAAGGTCATAGAGAAGCAACAAGACTAGTAGCAAAAGGAACCCATGAAAGGAGTAAAGACAAGGAAAACAAACTAGAGTTAAGAAGACAAGATTGTCTACTAAGATTAGGGCTTGAACAAACATTTCATTTGACTTGTGTGGGAGCAATTAGAGTAGTGGACATGATGTATATATATAATTTTGGCACCTTTCTGAAGTTCGATCAGAAAGGAAAGGAAGTCATAGAAAGTAATGAAACTAGCAACAAAAATACACACTCATAAAATCTAATAGGATCAAGTACCAAACAAAGATGAATATAAAGGGCAAAGCCTACATAGCACAAGACAACTAATACAATGCCAACAAAAAGTGAATCCTGATTATCATACTGTCTCCACACATCTCTAAAGGTAGTATTATCAATCCTAATTATCATATTGTCTCCACACATCTCTAAAGATAGTATTATCAATTGACTTCCAACGAGTAAGAGTGTCATTTTATTATCATGGATTCTCCTTGATAGGTGATTAGACAAAATCAAAGAAATTACAACTTACAAATAAGGAAAATTGTTGATGTATACAATTGAGAAGTGAATAAGGTAGATGCAAGGAGGATAGAGAAGGGAACTTTGTGCATTGGAATAAGAATAAAAGGAGGTCATAGAGAAGTGAGACTAGTAGAAAGAGAGAGCCACTTGAGGAGTAACAATAAGACAAGGTGAACATACTAGAGTGAGAACTAGCAAGTAAATAGCTTGACAAAAATAGATGCTCCGAGTTGAGGCTGCAACCCTTGCTAATAGACGCGCAACAGAACCTGCGAACTTTGCTAAAATGGCTTATGCAGATCACTAACCTGCGACCTTCGCGTTAATAGCACGACGCTCTAACCAACTGAGCTAATAGGCCTCGCTGTACGGTATATAATAATTGCTTGTCAGATTGAAAATCCAATTCGCTATTGCAGAAACAAGTGCAAGAATTTACGCCGCTGTGGACATCGATCGAATCCACAAGCTCAGCACACCGCAATATGCACATTATTCTGTATTCTATGTTAAAACTGTTGTAATTCATTTACAAATTACATACCAATAGTTCATCTTGGATAAGCTACAAATAAAATATTCTCTCTATAATCTTATAAAAACATAAAATGATTATATATAATTTATATAATCTTTTAATAATATAAAATTTTATATATAATTTTTTATTATTACATAGAATTATTATTTTTATTTATATATTCATTTGTTAGAATTACACATAATTTTAAGGTTATAGTTAAGATTAGAATTGGAGGGTTATAGTTAGAATTAGATTTGAAATTAGGGTTAGAGTTTCACAAAGGTATAAGGGGAATTCAACACACTTATACATCTTAACATACCAAACTTCTAAAGGTATAACACCACTTTTTTTTGGTGAAATAATTTTTCCAAATGATTTAGTTAATCTAGACTATAATACAACTCCAAATTTTTCTATGATGCTTATGCTACATTAACACCTATGTGCATTATAATGGTATTATCTCATGCCTATATTGGTTCCATGTACCTTTGATCATTGCATACACCTTATGTTGTCATATTGTGCATTTATTACCATATTAAATACATTTAATGTCATATAATATTATTCCATAAAAGAGTATAATGCCATCCCCTTGATGCATATACACCTTCTTTTTCATATCACGCTTCTTAAGCCATGCTTTTAGATTTGAGCTCTCATGCTTTCTCCTACATTCTCTATTGTGTTATAATGTTTGTCCTTGTACATTAGAATCAATATACCTCTCACATACTATTTTGGACTTACATGTCTATTTATGTTCTTTGAGATATTTTACAACATCAAAGATATCACAACTTCTCCTATCCTATTATGTGTGTTTGCATTATTTATCTCGTACTATAAGTGACATTAGTGACACTATTCTTTCCTCATAGCATACTTATATTATGCCTCTAGACCCATTTCAACCTTATGATTTACAATATTAGGGGCAACAAGATACCTTGATGATATCTCCAGTATATATGATTTACATGATTATGATTTGAGTTTTACTTACATTTTTTTCATGTGATACTATCGAGGCTACTTACTTTATATATTTATGTGCCTACATTCATTTTTCATATACTATTTTTCTCTACTCTAATTCATTTCACCTATCTTAGTCAATAAGAGGAGGAAACACAAATATGATCATAAGCATTGCTTTGTTGAGATTTAATGTATTGATTTATGCTACAAATATAGTTATCATTATATCTTAATAGATCTTGATTACATGACATGGAAATAATTAATATGTGATGCCATATTTCAATAACACATTTTACTACAAGTAAAGTTTCCAACCTTTCTCCTATTTATTCATTTTCCTAGATAATTAAATATAGCCTACAATTTATGTTTATTTGACTTTGTGAGAAAAAAAAAACTTATTGCACACATTTTGTCGATTTTGTAAGTTCTAATGGAGTGTATATGCTAGGGCAAAAACAACACATAAATATATCTAGTTGGATCCATTACTTTTTATGAAATCCAACATACTTTTATGCATAAATGTTCACTAAGACTAAGTGCATGGAAATGCAGGACAAAATATGCTCAAGGATATATAATTTAAGATGCTTACACTCAAATTTTTTGAGATGTGATAATAACAACTATATTACTTTGAGTGTAATTTTCTAAACTTTAGATCTTATGTTTGTGCCAACATTTTTTGCAAAGTTTATCTTTCAATAGTTGGTTGGTGTCTGGTTGGTTGTGGTTGCTGAATTTTTTTGTTTATGCTTGGTACAACCTTTGGGTTTTGGGTGTTGGATGCCCATAAGTCCAAAAGGTTTCAAGTCCTTTTAAACACCTATGGTTCGCTGCCAGGTAGTCTAGTCCATTTTTAGGTGGAAACTCTCTGATTGTAAAGGGTTTCGAGGCCCCTTCAAAACCTATTTATTCTAATAAAAAATAACTATACTAGTTTGAGTGTAATTTTCTAAACTTCTAGGTGTTTAATAAATAGTTAAGATTAAGAGGAACAAACATTGAGTGTAAACAAAATTCCTATTTTTCTCACTAAAAATTTAAAGTAGTTTTTGAAAACAACTAGAAAAAAGTTAGCTAAGAATAATTGCTACTAGTTACAAGTATTTTTTAAATATATTTTTAGTACTTTTTTCATGATTTTCTAATGGACGCATCTTCAACTACATCATTGAGTGTGTAAATCATGTGATTTCCACCAAAATACTTACAAATCCTTTCTTTTCATTGAATTTGTATAAAATGGTGTAAAACAATCTTGTTATTTATTTTTCAAATTTGAATAAAATGATAAAAAATATAAGAAAAAATATAGAATGGGTTTTTTATTCTCAATAATATGTCGTTTTACTAAAAATTATTTTTTCTAATATTTATGACTATATCAAGAAGGATCATTTTATTTTTCCCATGCTTTAAATACTTAACTTTCAACCTCATTTTATCCATTCTATATAGATATTATTTTCTAATACCTTGAAGTGTTTCGTGATTAATAATTAATTTTAATTAATCTAAATTAATTATAATATTTTTTTTGAATATGGGAAAACAGGTTTTGATGGGCCCCTAAAACCCAATACAGTCAAAAGATCAAAAGATAAACATTACAACGCAACTAAACAAAAAGACAACAAACAAAGGAAAGACAGTATGCTAACAAAATGCCACCAAACAAGAGAACACATATTATAGACCACAAAAGACCGACAAAGGCCTAGGCATATAACACTCACATAGGGATGCAAAAACATCTATCAATAAAAACTAGGAGCATTTAATTTGATGTATTTGTAACACTTAAATACATGAAACAAATAAATCATTTTAATTAATTATTAGTTAGGGACAAATGAATATGCAATGTAAGAAGGGAGTGAGAAAAATATTTTTTAGGCTTTTCCATCCACTAATTCAAATAAAATATAGTATGAGCCTTGATTGATTTGGAGAAGGGAATTTTGTGTACACTCAATGTTTGTTCCTCTTAATCTTAACTATATATTAAACACCTAGAAGTTTAGAAAATTACACTAAAACTAGTATAGTTATTTTTCTCACTAAAAATTTAATGTATTTTTTGAAAACAACTAGAAAAAAGTTAGCTAAGAATAATTGCTACTAATTACAAGTATTTTTTAAATATGTTTTTAGTAGTTTTTTCATGATTTTCTAATGGATGCATCTTCAACTACATCATTGAGTGTGTAAATCATGTGATTTCCACCAAAATACTTATAAATCCTTTCTTTTCATTGAATTTGTATAAAATGGTGTAAAACAATCTTGTTATTTATTTTTCAAATTTGAATAAAATGATAAAAAATATAAGAAAAAATATAGAATGGGTTTTTTATTCTCAATAGTATGTTGATTTACTAAAGATTATTTTTTCTAATATTGATGACTGTATCAAGAAGGACCGTTTTATTTTTCCCATGCTTTAAATACTTAAATTTCAACCTCATTTTATCCATTCTATATAGATATTATTTTCTAATACCTTGAAGTGTTTCATGATTAATAATTATTTTTAATTAATCTAAATTAATTATAATTTTTTTTTTTGAATATGGGAAAACAAGTTTTGATGGGCCCCTGAAACCCAATACTTTCAGAAGATCAAAAGATAAACATTACAACGCAACTAAACAAAAAGACAACAAACAAAGGAAAGATAGTAGGCTAACAAAATGCCACCAAACAAGAGAACACGGATTATAGACCAAAAAAGACCGACAGAGGCCCAGGCAAATAACACTCACATAGGGATGCAAAAACATCTATTAATAAAAACTAGAAGCATTTAATTTGATGTATTTGTAACACTTAAATACATGAAACAAATAAATCATTTTAATTAATTATTAGTTAGGGACAAATGAATATGCAATGTAAGAAGGGAGTGAGAAAAATATTTTTTAGGCTTTTCCATCCACTAATTCAAATAAAATATAGTATGAGCCTTGATTGATTTGGAGAAGGGAAATTTCGTGACATAATAAATAAATTATAATGGATGTTGGGTGCATTCTAGGGTTGGATAGCCATTTCCTATTTATATATACTAGCAATTGCACCAGGAGGGGTGCGATGGTTATGCCATGTTAAGGAAGTATATCTTTTATTGTCTGAATATTTACATACAATTTTGTTTGCAACATTTAAAAAAATACATATATTACATATTTGGTTATATTGGAATGAAGGAATTATTTTACAACTTCATTTTTTAGTATTTGGAAGTTGATGATTCACCGTGCTTACAAAATGAGGGTGGAAAAATATTTTGGGTTATTCTTTTGTTGCACTCCTACACATTGAAACAAGAAGTTAGTGAATTTTTATCATGAATTCATCGATGGTCTTATGTATGAAAAGTACACAATGCATAAATATAAAAGTTTGTGAACAAAGAAAAGGAATTATAGGTGTGAGATTATAATATTGCAAACATGTGAGAAGTATTTGACCCAGTACATATGAATATCAAGCAACTTGTACAACATGAAATTGTTAATATAGTAGTTTGTTTTCATAAAGAATCTACAATGAAGAGAGTAATGAAAAGAATAAATTGAAAGTTTCTCTACAAAAGGTTAAATTTAAAATTACATACCTTTACACATTATAATGAGAGCCGCTATAGTTAGGACTCTTCCTTTTTCCTGATAATTGTGTATAGATTGTTTTTAATTCTTGAATATTGATCAAATGAGAATGGTGGTTTTATTCAAAGACCCTTTATCGATTTAACTCTAGATATAGCTATAAAAGTTAAGCCTTATCTTTCTGTTTTATCTATATCAATTATTATTTTAGGGAATGTTAGTCCTTGCAATTTATGTATGGTGATTTCTCATGCCTTGGATAGCAATTTATATATCTGTGATTAACTAAATATATGGGTGTTATAGGTATACTTCTTGGGTCATCTTGGTTCCAAGGTGGGCCATTGTAACTATCAACTCATACATCTACATACAATGGTAAATCTTGTGGTTTACAACCAATTATGTACATAATATCTAGCACCTCTTCAAGAGACCCATTGAAAAGCCTCGTTTGAGTCCATAGGTTTGTTGTTAGCATTATTAATTGGCCTCTAAATAGTAGGAGTTCTTGGGGAAGTTGGTCAGTGTCATTATCAAAGTTTGGTTTTATGTTTGTTTTTATTGCAATACTTAATGCAATAGTACAAGATTTGGTAGTTTAAGAATTCTTTTGTTGTGTATCCTCACTAAATCATGTATATAGTATAGGTACATTGAGTGGTCAAATTTCTTTTGTTCACCAATACATAGTGATTTGTTTGTATGATTCATTAGTAATTCACAATTCTATTCAATTGGTTCTACATTATGCATGTTTTCTAATATTCAACGGAAGTCAGTTTGACTTTGAGTGTCACCTTGTTGTCATATTATGCATTTATTTTTATATCATCTTACTACATAAGGGAACATCATGCCATCCCCATGATGTATACATGGACCTTATTTTTCATATCATGCTTCTTGAGCCATTCCTTTATATTGAAGACATCTAGCATTCTCCATCTTTTATTCTATTATCATGGATAATCCTTGTATGTTAGCAGCCACATCACACTTATACTAAACCTCCATGACTATTTCAATCTTGTATTTCTCTTATAAAAAAGACAACAAAATACCTTGATAATTTATATGACTATTATTTGACTTCAATTAATTAATTTATATGAATAGAAGCTCAAATTTTGTTACTATAGGAGTTTACTTGAGGAGTATCATGTCTAGTATATGGACATCATACATCTATTGTCATGACTTCAAATTTTAAAGTTTCCCACTTGTTTAGAGAGTTATCTAGCTAACTAACATAATGGAAAAAACAATAAATTCTCGCCATACATGAGAGGGTCGTATGAAAATTGAGAAGGATTTTGATTGAGTGTGCGTTTATCTAGCATTGACTCTTGTACTTGGTACTCAAAATATAAATGTCCCATATTTAATGAGGGAGAATATTTTCTTGGAAATAGAAAATTTGAGTTGGTTTGTAGTCATTTCTATTGACATACAATTTTATCTGCTAAGGATTCACATGATTGCAAATAGGAGTGACTAGTATTAATTGAATTCATTGTGTTGCACAAATGATAGATGGATTGAAAATGTTGATTTTGGGAGTATAAAGGAGAGCTAGCCATTGAAAGATATGGATGCTTCCCCTTCAAGCTACAAGACAAGAAACATGAGTTTAATGAGAGGATTGATTAGGAGTAGTAGGCCATGCGAGGAAAGAAACTATAAGGAACATACTAGCTCTTAAAGTCAAAGGTAAGTATTGTGAGATTAGTCTAGAATGTGGTGCATAAAGAGGAGAAAGTGGTAGAGTTGGCAGCCACATAGGAAGGATGGTCAATAAGAAGAGGGTCATCTAATTTTAAAAATCCACAAGTAAATGAAATTTCTTTAAAATAAATATTTATATTAAACTGTATACTTATATGATTAAAATAGTTCAATATCCTAAAAATGTTATTGTAATAGTACTAAGTTCTAAAAAAAGTTGAGTAAAAATAAAGGTCAGAGTCCATAAAACATAGGTAGCTAGTGCAATGCCAACAAAAGATAGATCTTTATCATAAGACTTTCCCCATACATCTCCAAGAGCATTATCATTGATCAGCTCCCAACTAGTAAAAGTGTCATCTTCCTCTTCAAGATTCTCCTTGTTAGTGGTTAGACATTGTAGAAATGATGAGTTGTAGATGAGGAAAATTGCTAATTTGTACAATTGATGCACACAAGGGAGTGTGAGAGAAAGAGAAGTGAAGAAATGAGAGGTGGGAAGGATAAAAAGATCCAATTTCATGTTGGAATAGGAACAAAAGGAGTTTGTAGGGAAGTAGTGAGATTACTAGCAAAACAACACACTCGTAAAGTCTAATAGGGTTGATTCCTTAACAAAGATGGATAAGAACAAAGGACAAAGCCCAAAAATACTAGGCAACTAATACAATGCTAGTAGAAGATGGATCATGATCATTATGCTTCTCCCACTCATCTCCAAGGGGAAGATCATCAATCAATTCCTGACCAATAAGAGTGTCATCTTCTTCAAGATTCTCCTTGATGGGTGGGTGGACATGATCCAAGAAAATGATGAGTTGCAAACAAGGGAAATTGTTATTTTATAAAGTTGATGCACACAAGGGACTGTGAGAGGAATAGAGAAGTGAAGAATGGAGAGGCAAGAAGGATAGTCAAGGGGGAAATGAACATTGGAATAATAACTAAAGGAGGCTATAAGGAGGTAGTGGTACTAGTAGCAAAAAGGCATTCTCATAAATTCTAATAAGATCAAGTCCAAAATAAAGGTGAATATAAACAAACAAGAAAGACCACAAAACACTAGGCACTTAATACTGTATACACCTAAAAATGGTCTGAAGATAGTTAATTAAATACACAGTTATTTGATTAATTCCCCTTCCCAATTAATTGAATTCACAAGCAATTTAATTAATTTCTCTATTCATCTACTAGTAAATAAATTTAAATGATTTACTTATATAGTTCATCTCACATCCCCCTTTGATTAATTAATTCTAAATTAACTAATGTCTCCCCATATTAATCAATTCTTCTAATCCCTAATTAAGATTAACAAACTCAAATTTTTTGAGATTAATTGCCATTTTCCAATTATTTGAATTTCTAAATTCAAATGAGCACATGGCTCCTAACTTTAGCCACCTAACCTAACCATCCCCTAACTTAACCCATTCAATCTAATCTTGGGTCTAACTAACCCTATCCTATGTTGCACATTCTAACCTCCTTATCCTAACCTCCCATGGTGTGGATATCCTCTCCTTGAGACACATGGCACTTTTGCCACATGTATCCTCCCTTGGACACTTTCCCTCTCATGAGAAAGGCTCCTTGACACTTGTCACCATAGAGATGACAAGTGTTCCTTCCTCCAACCTCTTCTCCAACTTCCTCAATCTTGGCCCTTGATATCTTCAGATCAATTTTGGACAATCCATTCTTGCCACTTGAGCTTTGGCCTTGGAAATCCTATAAATACCCCTCATTTTGGAGCAATAAGGATCCCATCTCATATCAATTTAGGCATCATTACTATAGGCAATTTGCATTTCAATTATCTAGTAATTAGCATTGGATTTATCATAGCATGTTAATCTCGTTTCTTAAATCATGCATTTCATATCATCTCCATAGTCAATCATGATCAATTAGCTACTCAACTCTTGAGTTGTCACTTTGGAGGTCATTGCTCCGTTGAGAGCCCATCAATCCAACACCTTCAAGGTCCTCAAGAATAGAGGAAAATGGGACATTTCAAGGAAGGCTTATGGTTTGCATCTTTGATCTTGTTTTCAATTAAGCTTTTCAATTATACTTTATTGTCTCATTATATGTGTATGCCTCTTATATAAAAACAACATTTTTAGCATCACATTAATTAGCGCCCACTATGGGGCCTAGGTCCTATGATCTTTAACAAGTTTGCTTCCAGGAAATTTCATTGACAGGTTGATTAGCTCTTTCAGAATGCAGATTAGCTCTCTTGGGCTTCCGAATCACATTTTTGGCATTTTTTGTGGCATTTCAGCACCTCAAATGACATTAATGGGAGATTCCTCAACTCTATTTTTATGTTTTTCTATACTTTAGCGCTTTCAGTCTGTACTTTAGCATTTTTGGTATGTATGGTGGCATTTTTGGCAAATTTGTCAGTGTTTTCAGTCTATTTAATAGTGTTTCTGGTGTGCAAAGCAGCATTTCTGGTGTGTAGAGTAGCATTTCTGGTGTCCAGAGCAGCGTTCTTGGCACATATGATGGCGTTCTTGGTCAATTTGATGGCATTTTTAGTTTTTTATTAATTTTGCAAATATTGTATAATGCATTCCTCATTTCTGTTTCTGGACTGTCATTTTCCCAAACCTAATTTGCAGATTGTTAGTTTTGCAAGTACTTATTTCGCTATGAAAGACTGGATTTATAAACTATTTCACCACCAAAGAATACAATATAAACTACTAACATTGTTTGCAGCCACTGGATTTTGCACTTATATTTGTTAAATTAGGCACATAGACTAATTACAATGGAAATGAACAAATATGTCTTATGTGTCTCGATGATAGGTGAGTATGCTCTCACCTTTCTTAGGTGATCAAAAAGCTAGACCATCCTTTGCTTTCAATAGTGCATATCTTTAGCGGGCCTATCACAGTGGGAAAAAGTAATCACCCTATGAGAACAACCCAAGTGAGTACAGCTGGACCTGAGCATTCCAACTCACTATAATAAATAGGTCTCTGATGATTAAGTCTCAGAGGATGGGATTATTTGAGTTTTCTCTTTGAGATCTCTCATATCGGGCATTTTGTAGGGCCTCATGGTCTTAATCACGTTTACGTGACTACAACTTGTTTTGGTACCTTGTCGGGCTATAGGCCTCAATCATGCTTACGTGACTTCAAGGGGTAATTTCAAACAAAATTCCTAACTGAGAACTATAAAAATAGAAGCTACCTGATTCACCTCCGAAAGGGTGATAATCTTTGTGCAAGAGAGATAGTAATTCTCCCAAGACAATTGCCATATCATGCCCCCATTAGCATTTGGAGTCGAATAATATGGCATTGAGAATCCATTGCGTGAGACTCAATGACAGTATTTTGATTAGCTATTGGGTATGTACCTAAGTTAGCAAGCAAAGGTTTTCATTCTCAGCCAATCTCCTTAGGATAGGCTGATTGATGTGTTTTTAATTGTTCAAAACCTTTGGGACAAAAATACAATCTGATTTCTATGTTTATAAGTCAAGTCAAGATCTCATCCATTGAAATACAACAAACATTGAAAACTCAAACTTCAAACTATCAAATTCACAAGTTTTGTAGCAGATTAGCTCTTTCAATCCAAACAGTTGCATCTACAGTCCAAATAGTTGCATCTACGATACAAACAGTCACATCTATAGTCCAAACAGTTGCATTTATAGTCCAAACATTAGCCTTTTCAGTCCAAATAGTTTCTCTTTCAGTCCAAACATTAGCTTTTACAGTTCAAACATTAGCTCTTTCAATCCAAACGGTCGCATCTTCGATCCAAACAGTCACATTTTCAATCCAAAGGTCAGCTCTCTTGGTGTTAATGTCAAATTTCTCATATTTCAACACTAACTCTCAAAGGTTGAGCATATTACAGAGTTGGGTCCAAATTGTAATCTCCTAAGTTCAAACACTCAATTTGCTAAACCTATATATCATTATTTGAACTTTAGAGTCACTGTATTGTAGAACAGAGTTCCTAGTCTATTAGTCGGTATTTCTGGTCCAAACAACAGCATTTCTGGTCAATATAGTAGCATTCTTGGTCATTTTGTTATCATTTCTGGAAAACTACATCAAAATCAGAAAACAAAAACAACCCATTTCTCAAACACTCAAACATAGAGCGTAGGTCATATTGTTGGGTCATTCAATTAGATTATCTTCACACAAGATTCAAGAACAAGACACACAAAGGTCTCAAGTATTCACCTCAAACAAGTTAAAGATCAAACACCTTAAAGTGCAACATCACATTGTCTTTGATAAACTGATCATTCAAACATAGTTTCTCATCGGGATTTATCATCCTTTAATCAAGAAACTAAAACGCTTGATCAAAATAACCTCATTCTCTATCATAGGATTTATCATTCCTATTGAACTTGGTCATATCAAAAATCACAAAATTTGCACTCCAAAAACTAAGATCGAAAAACTTGTAAACAAGAAAATACTTGAAAAGATCATTTCGTGTCTATACATCCACAACTTTCACCTCAACAATTGATCACTTATAATGACACATTACTCAAGACTTAAACCTCAAAAAACATTCAAAACACATGTATGCCCATTCTAACCAGGGCTCAGAGATGAAAGATTGCAGAAACAAAAATAGAAATGTTTGAAATAACTAAAGACTATAGAAAAATGGAGCACGAAGATGAAATACGAGTTGAAGAGGAAATAATAGAACAACATGTCAGAGACATTAAAAAGGATCCTCAATTCAAAAAATTTATGCAGAAAATATTGGAGGGAGAAAAAGAAAAATATTTCCTAATGTTAGCCAAATCTAGTGCCACACTCCCCCAAGATTTTGATGTAAACAAATTGACACAAAAGAAAAGCGATCCTCCTCCTAATAACAAACAATATGAGAACATCTTTCATCTCAAAATGAATAACACATCAATTCCTAATAACACCACAACCAATGAAGAGACTTACATCCCCAACATAGATGAAGTAGAAATTCTAAATAACATTCAATCTAATGAGGATACAAGAAGGACCAGGGATGAACCAAGAAGAGATTGAGATCCTCCTAGAATACAAAATCAGGGTTATGCTAGAACACATCATGTTGATAATCCTATCATGACTCTCACACAAAAACTACAAACATTACAAACACAAATCCAAGATATGCAAAGAGGAAATGTTAGACGATACTCGCTTCAAGAAATATGTCCTTATCCATTCAAAAGAAACCACAACATGATACCTTTTCCTATAGGTTTCGAGACTCCAAGGTACGAAAAATATGATAGAAACACTGACCCTCAAGATCATATAAGAGAATTTTGCACAATGAGCATGGAGTTTGCACATGAAGATACATACTTAATGAGACTATTTCCAAAAAGCTTAATCGGATTAGCCATGGAATGGTTCTCCAAACTTCCACCAGGAATCAGATCATTTTTCAGAGTTGGTGGATAAGTTTGTATCCTAGTACACTTATAACATCCAACACGAAATAAAAATGCTAGAACCATGTAACACAAAACAAAAAAGCAGAGGACCCTTCATGACATTCTTACAACGATGGAGGTGGTTAGCTTTGAGGTATCCTCGTACAGTACTGGAGTATGAAAAAATGGACATTTTCATAGACAACTTAAACAATCAAATGAGTTATTACTTAAAAATGCAAGGAAATCAAAGTTTTGCAAAAATGACTGATAATGGAATCAGAATGAAAGAAGCCATGATAAAGAAAGGTGAGTTGAAAATATTCAAAGAAGGAGTTCACCCTCCTAACAACACTAACAACAACAATCACAATGATAACCAAAATTTTGGAATAGAAATCGTAATGTCGTCAATGATGGGATAGTGGATAACAACAATGTAAAACCAAAGCAACCGGTTTTCAACTTAACCAATCACTCAGCAGCAGCTCAACAAAACAAAAATCACCAAAAAGCAACTATCAAAAAATTCTTTTGAAGACAATTTACAAACATTGGTGAACCCCTTGGGTGTGCATTATAAACACTCATTGCAAACAAATTGATTACGTTACCAGAAGAAAGAAACTTTGAACCCAAGGTAAAACCTGCTTGGTGGAATGACAACCATTGCTGTGATTTCCATCGAAACAAAGGACACTAAATAGATGCTTGTCAATGATTAAAACATGTCATCCAAGATTTTATTGATAATGGAATAATAACTGTGGATGGACATACAATAAATGAATCTCACACAGCTTTCAAAACTCCACTTCCTAATTATGAGAAGGGTGAATCATCAATAGGGCAGAATGGTAAAGGTAAAGAAAAGGTAAACTATGCTCATGCATATGACAATGTGGTAAATGTAATCATGGTTAAAGAGAAACAACATCATGAACCTGCTCATGTTATCACACGAAGCAAAGCCAAAGTAGTTTTGCCAGGTCCTACAACAAACATGTCATCCACTACCAAACAATACAACCTAGTGGATCAATTATAGAAAACACCCCCACAAATATCCATCTTAGAACTGTTAAAGCTTTCACCTGCACATAGAGAAATTCTTGAACGAGCATTAGTAGATACCACAATGTCCAAAGATCTTGATATTGATCAATTCCAAACCATGGTGGGACACCTCACAACTCCTCACTGCTTATCATTTAATGAAGAAGATGACATGTCCTTGCAACATCCCCACAACGCTCCTTTGCATATTGAAGTCCTCGTTCACAAAACATGAGTTAAACGTGTTCTAATAGACGGTGGAGCTGGCCTAAATATTTGTTCATTGAGTCTTGTTCATGCCTTAGGATATTCAGAAGATGCAGTTGATCCCAGCAAAAAGATCACCATAAAAGCTTATGATGAAGAAGAACGTTCCTCCAAGGGAATTGTGATACTACCCATCAGAGTGGGACCTTTATAGAAAAACACAGCATGCCAAGTTTTGGATTTGGACTTATCATATAATATACTCCTAGGGAGACCATGGATACATGACTTGCAAGTTGTCCCATCAACCTATCATCAGTGTGTCACAGTTCCCTATGATGGACAAGAAATCACAATATCTGCAAATTCAAATTCATTCCAGTATTGTAGCAATCTAAAAATGGCTCAAGAATTCATTGTTCCTCATAATAGGGAAGCGTCATCTTCGAAAACACAATCCAAAGAACAATCCTTTGCCTCTATTTTATCAAGTATGGAAAAACAAATGTAGTTAAGAGATCGAGGAAATGGAGAATGTACTCAATATCACAATTACCACTCTCTCCTAAATCCTTTGGAAAACCATCAAACTCTAAACAACAACCAATTGTGAAACATCTTCCGATGTTTGATGGAGCATTCATTAGTGCTGGAACCTTGTCAGAGGAAACAGAAGACAAAGATGAGCTACAGTGGCTATACAAAGATGAAGAAATTCAACAAAAGGTCAACAATGTCAGAATACCTATAGAAAAATATGGAAAAGGATTCAACATTCTTCAAAAGATGGGATACACTAGAACAAGTCCTATAGGAAAAAGAAAAGAAGGTATCTCAGAACCTATCCAACCTCATAATCAGCAAGCTATAGACAAAGCAGGCTTAGGGTATGGACAAGTTACTCTACTAGAAGACACATTTTCTAACCAACAAAGAGAAGAATATGAAAACAGACAAGAACAACTTGCAATTGAAAGGGAAGAAGCATCTGCAAAGCAACGAGCACAACCAAACATGAAATGGCAAAAGAAACAATCCTCAAGTCAACAAGAGAAACAAACCAATAATACCTCCCAAGAAGCATTAACTCTCAATCAAAACAAGCATGAACCTAGTACTAATCAAGGAGAACTAATAGTAAAGTTGACAAAACTCAATCTCAGTCCAAAAGAAGTTGAATATGAAAGAAGGAAAGATATAGCAAGACAAACAAAAGAAACACATCAAAAGCTATATGAACAAATTTGTAGATTGTAAGCTACAAGTGAGATAGATTCTGACGAATGCGAATGGGATTCCTATAATTCTGAAGAATGAGCTGAAGAAAATTGCTTTAAAGAAGATGTAGGAGTCGATGTAGTTCACACGTATGTAGGACAAACATTAGGAACTAGTTCACTTGAATTAGAATCACATTTGGCTGACTTGGACTTAATTGAGGACGATCAAGAACTTCTTGGGCAAGGTCATTCTGATGAGGGTATCGTTCTAGACATTGACATACATATCAAAAACTTTGATAACTCAATCATGACCCTAAATACTCTCGAAACATCTCAATCAGATGATCTTTTACCTCTAATTCACCCCGAACTTATTGAATGGGAAAATGAAGGACATACTATCATTGACACCTTTCCAAATGACTATGCCATATCCGTATATCTTAATGCAATCAAACCTGCAACAACTTCCACTAGGAATTTCAGCAACGCATCTTCCAGTGAAGTGGGTGCCAAATCTCCTCGTCACAAAAGTGAATAAAAAAAAACAATATCAGGTCTAATATTGAAAACCATTTCTTGGCAACATTAGATCAGGAAAAAGTAAAAAGAAAGGATGCATCTAAAGGTGAAAACCTCCTCGAGGCACCGGAAGATGGGAGATTTGACACTTTACCTGAGTACTATCAAGAAAGGTCATCAATTTTGATCAAACCAACAGAAACAGTTAATATTGGGACAATAGAGTAACCAAAGATCCTACATCTAGCAACTTCTCTATCAGAAAAAGAAAGGAAAGAATATATGGAATTCTGTACACGATGACAAATCAATTTCGCTTGGTCATATGCAAACATGCCAGGACTAGATCTAGAGCTTATTATGCATCACTTGAATGTCAATCCAGGAGCCAAACCAGTCAAACAGAAATTAAGAAAGATGCATCCACATATTGCTCTCTTGGTCAAAGCAAAACTAAAAAAATTACTAGATGTAGGATTCATCAGACCTATAGCATATCCTCAATGGGTATCAAACATTGTTCTTGTTTCAAAGCTAGACAAAAATATCAAAGTATGCACAGATTTCAGAGATATTAATAATGCATGTCCAAAGGATGACTTTCCTTTGCCTAACATTGACATCATTGTAGATTTAACAGCTGGACACTCCATGTTCTCTATAATGGATGGTTTCTCTGGATACAATCAGATTAAAATAACACCCGAAGATCAAGAAAAGACAGCTTTCACATGTCCGTGGAGTACTTTCTGCTGGAATGTCATGCCTTTTGGATTAAAGAACGCAGGTGCCACATATCAGAGAGCTATGACAATGATATTCCATGACATGATGCATGCATTCATGGAAGACTATGTGGATGACATCTTGGCAAAATAATACAACAGAGAAGAACATATTGAAATATTGGAAAAGATCTTGGATCGGTTAGAACAGTACAAGCTACGGCTAAATCCTAAGAAATGTGCCTTTGGTGTCACTTTAAGAAAGCTATTGGGATACATTGTTTCAGTGAGAGGTATTGAAGTAGATCCAACTAAGGTCAAAGCAATCATGGAAATGGCATCTCCCAAGAATATAAGTCAACTTAGATCACTAAAAGGAAGACTACAGTGAATTAGAAGATTTGTGGCTAAATTAGCAGATAAATGTCAACCATTCACCCATCTATTACATAAAAATATTCATTTCAAGTGGGACCATCAATGTGAGGATGCATTCAACAAGATCAAGGAATATCTCATGCAACCACCCATTCTAATGTCACCAATTCCAGATAAGTCATTATTGCTCTATGTATCGACCACTGAAGTATCATTAGGATTTTTGCTTGCACAATAGGATAATGAAGGAAAAGAGTGAGCCATCTACTACATCAATAGAACACTAGTGGGATATGAGCTCAACCATTCCCCAATAGAAAAAGCATGCTTGGTGGTAGTTTTTTCTTCTTAAAAATTAAGACACTATCTATTGTCTCACTCCATCAAGTTGATAGCTAAAATCGATCCATTCAAATATTTGCTCAGCAAGGCAACATTGACAGGATGACTAGCAA
This sequence comes from Cryptomeria japonica, assembly GCF_030272615.1. NCBI lineage: Eukaryota > Viridiplantae > Streptophyta > Pinopsida > Cupressales > Cupressaceae > Cryptomeria > Cryptomeria japonica. Next base: position 226,524,462 of record NC_081409.1, read on the forward strand.
AATGGATCATGATCCTAAGTGAGTTTGATATTGAGTATGTAGATAGAAAAGCTATCAAAGGACAAGTCATCGTAGATCAACTAGCAGAGGCACCACTCCAAGATGATCATCCTCTATAGATTGAATTTCTTGATGCTGATATCCTAACAGTCACAACAAAAGCATGACAACTATACTTTGATGGTTCATATACGAAGCACGGATTAGGAACCAGAATTCTATTTATCACACCACAAGGTCATACCATCCCGAAAGCATACAAATTAAGCTTTCCATGCACCAACAACACTGCAGAGTATGAAGCTTTGGTTACAGGTATCAAAATGGTTGTAGAATGAAACATTACACAACTTCAGGTCTTTGGAGACTCTTAGCTTGTCATCAATCAAATCAATGATGACTATCAAACAAAAGAGGAAAAACTCATGCCTTACAAAAAGATGGTGGATGACTTCAAGAAATATTTTGTTGAAATCACTTTTGAACAAATTCCAAGAAATGATAACAAAGCAGCAGATGCCATGGCAACACTTGCTTCTTTATTACAAACATAGAAAAATCAAGAGCATTATGAATTCCTGGTTGAAGAGTTGTTTTACCCTTCTCATAATTGTCCTGATTCCCAAACCATTTGTCAACTTATAGGACATGATTCCTCCCGCTATGGCCAAACTTACACATACCTAAAAGATAGCATCTTACCTCCTGACTTATCGAAAAATCAAAAGAGAAACTTTATTCGCCAATCCTCCCATTATACTCTTGTCATAGATACCCTATTTAAAGGAGGTCTAGACAGTACTCTTTTAAGATGTCTCGAACAAGAAGTATCTGAGAAGGCCTTAAAGGAAGTCCATAATGGCATTTGTGGCACTCATTCAAGTGGTCTTACCCTTTCAAAAAAACTCATATGCTTGGGCTATTATTAGCCGACTATGGAATGAGATTCTTTTCGCTGGACAATGACACCAGGATACCTGTCAGCATAAGGTCTACCTACAGGTCTCTCTCTGTCCACCAATGCTCGTGTGATAGGTAAATTCTCCCAAGCCCATATCTGAAGCAAAGTCACCCCCTGCTGATAATGCAACTAATCCCTGATATACAACTTGGTGCAAGTCATGAAAATTGGGTCCTCTCTGTCACCATTTGCTCAAGCAGATGACCCCATCCAATAGATAATCCCTTTGACCTATGATCAGGACAAAGGAAGCCTCCAATAAATCCAGCAAGCACAGTTGGTAATGTGACATACCCTAGCTCTAACATCTCCTACCATACAATATCATACCCACCGATCTCATCATCCTCAAACATGCGACAAAGTGCCTCTATCCCACCCCACTTGCTGAGATCATAATATACTAAATCTCCCATTATAGGGATCCACAAAATTTGGTAGACATCCTCGGGTGTCACCGTCATCTCTCCAGTTGGCAAGTGAAACATGTTATGTTCACTATGCCAGCGCTATGCTAAAGCTATCAGTAATCCCCGGTTTATCAAAGGCCGGGGCATGTCAAGAAGGGAAGACATACCACATCTGCTAATGTGATCTCTCTCCACCTGACTAAGGCGGGGTATCAGCATCCATGTCTTCGGGAAACACTCCCGAGACTAAAGAATGATAAAGTGCTCCTGCAATCAAATCACTTCTTCATATCAGTTTCTTGATTTATCTATCTATCAAATCAATCTATCTATCAGTCTATTATGCTCAATTGAGATTTTTATCAAATCTCATTGGGCCCCTATCAATGACGTTCATCTATCATGAGGTCATTATCAATCTTATCTCATCTCGCGCATGCATCGAGATAATCAGAGCTTATCAGCAAATTTAACAATCAGGAGCGTCTAATTTTATCAATTAGATAGCTAATCAAATCTTACCCTATAAAAAATCAAAAAATCAAATCAAATCTTACCCTTTCAAAAACCAAATCCAATTGACAGCAAATTTGAAGAATCAAAAAATCAAATCAACTCATCGAAATAAAAAATCACGAAAAATCATCAACTAATCGTCAAATTGAAATATAAAATCGCGGAAAATCATCAACCAATCATCAATTTGAAATCAAAAAAATAAAAAACATCAAAAATCTAAAAATTGAAAAAATCAAAATCATCAAAATCAAAAAATTGTCAAAAATCTAAAAATCAAAAAAATCAAAATCATCAAAATCAAAAAAATCAAAAAATCAGAAAAACCGAAAAAAAATCCGAAAAAATGAAAAAATAAAAAATAAAAAATTTTAAGCCCTCGGGTTGGCGCAAGCGGCGCCACTTGCGGCGCCTGCAGTGGTGCAGGCGGCGGCGCTCGCGGCGCCTACGGTGGTGTCGGCAGTGCTGCCCGCAACGCCGAAGGCACTCGTGGTGGCACCGGCGGCGCTGGGCCTCCACCACCGCCTTCATCTTTCCCACTCAAAAATTTTCAAAAAAACAAATTTTTAATGCATGCATGAAATAATAAAAAAAAATTTGAGATGCGAATGGAATTTTTTTTTTAAAATCCGAAATACCCATTTCACTAATCAAAAAACCTATCTCAAAAACATAATTTTTTTCCCAACCCATCTGACAAAAATGCTAAAAAAAATGATTTTTTATGCAAACAGCTAAATTTTTTTTTAAAAAATCAACAAAGCTGGGTTTTCTCAAAGTACGTACCGGTGGACCGTATGCCAGAGAATGCTCATATTGCCGAACGTGCTCGAACCTATGTTGGTGATACGGGATCACCATTTCCTTTCTCCAGAGCAATTTTTCTCTAACAATTGCAGTGCACAAATGAGGAGTGGAAAAATGAATTCACATTTTTAAACTCATAATGGGGCATTTAAGTGGGATTTTTATACCACTTATTGTTAATCATCTAATCAACTAATCAACTTGGCAGGACAATATTTTTAAATTTCTTATCAGGAAATGAATCGGATTGACTCTAAAAATCAAAAAATCATTAAAATTTACAAATCGCAAAAATTTCAGAAATTTAAAAAAATTAAAAAAATCGCGAAAAATTCAAAATCATTCAAAAATTATCCAATTAATCTCTCGAGGGGGAATCCTCATATTGATATCTATCAATCAGTGTCTGGGGCATCATATTGAGATTTATCATCTCTAAGATCGAAACCGCATTATGTCGAGATTTATCATCTCCAAATCAAATCAGTATCACATCGAAACCAAATCTGCATCAAATCAAGATCAAATCTACATTCTATTGAATCAACAACATCATCAATCAAGTTTTCTTTGAACCAACGTGTCGTCACACATCGCTTCAAAGAGGAACAAAATGTATACACCTAAAAATGGTCTGAAGATAGTTAATTAAATAAATAGTTATTTGATTAATTCCCCTTCCAAATTAATTGAATTCACAAGCAATTTAATTAATTTCTCTATTCATCTACTAGTAAATAAATCTAAATGATTTATTTATATAGTTCATCTCACATCCCCCTTTGATTAATTAATTCTAAATTAATTAATGTCTCCCCATATTAATCAATTCTTCTAATCCCTAATTAAGATTAACAAACTCAAGTTTGTTGAGATTAATTACCATTTTGCAATTATTTGAATTTCTAAATTCAAATGAGCACATGGCTCCTAACTTTAACCACCTAGCCTAACCATCCCCTAACTTAACCCATTCAATCTAATCTTGCGTCTAACTAACCCTATCCTATCTTGCACATTCTAACCTCCTTATCCTAACCTCCCATGGTGTGGATATTCTCTCCTTGAGACACATGGTGCTTTTGCCACATGTCTCCTCCCTTGGACACTTGCCCTCTCATGAGCAAGGCTCCTTGACACTTGTCACCATAGAGATGACAAGTATCCCTTCCTCCAACCTCTTCTCCAACTTCCTCAATCTTGGCCCTTGATATTGTCAGATCAATTCCAGACTGCCGATTCCTGCCACCTCAGCTTTGGCCTTGAAAATCCTATAAATACCCCTCATTTTGGAGCAATAAGGATCCCATCTCATATCAATTTAGGCATCATTACTATAGGCAATTTCCATTTCAATTATCTAGTAATTAGCTTTGGATTTATCATAACATGTTAATCTAATTTCTTAAATCATGCATTTCATATCATCTCCATAGTCAATCATGATCAGTTAGCTACTCAACTCTTGAGTTGTCACTTTGGAGGTCATTACTCCTCTGAGAGCTCATCAATCCAACACCTTCAAGGTCCTCAAGAATAGAGGAAAATTGGACATTTCGAGGAAGGCTTATGGTTTGCATCTTTGATCTAGTTTTCAATTAAGCTTTTCAATTATACTTTATTGCCTCATTATATGTGTATGCCTCTTATATACAAACAACATTTTTAGCATCACAAATACAATGCAAATAAAATAGGGATCCTCATCATTAGCCTTCCCCAACACATCTCCAAGAGCAACATCATCAATTGGCTTCAAAATAGTAAGAGTGTCATCTTCTTCTTTAGGATTCTCATCAATGGGCGGTTAGACACATTAAATAATTGATGAGATGTAGATGAGGAAAATTATCGATTTATAGAGTTATTGCACACAAGGGAGTATGAGAAAAAGAGAAGAGTAAGAAGGGAAACTAGAGAGATGGGAAGGTTATATAAGGGGAAATTGCATGTTGGAATATCAATGAAAGTAGGTCATAAGAAGGTAGAGAGACTAGCAGAAAAAAGAACTTGTGAAAGGAGTCAATTGGAGTGATGGTAAGAAAAGGAGAGCACACGAGAGGTAAGAAGATGCTATCATCCAATGAATGGAATCTAGTTCATATGTCCATGAAGTGAGAACTACTAGTAAGGAGAAAGCATAAGAGAGACAACGATACAACGGTGTTTTGGAAATCGTAAGTGAATATTCAAATGTGAGAGATACTCCATGGAGACAAGAATATGTCAACGCCATATGATGCGGATTCAAATGTGAGACTCCAAGAATATATCAATGTCATATGAGGTGGCCAAACACACACTGAGCATTGACTTGATTAGGTCATTCATCTCAAATCACATCAATAGATATTTTTATTTAAGTGATTAATTTCAAATAACATGACGTTTTCAATAATACCCACCTATTACTGTGATTTAAAATGGGCCACCATAGTTATGAATGATATGCATACACCTAAAACTTTGTAATTTCTCCTTAAACTTTGTAATTTCTCCTTTCGCTAACGAAGAATACTCCATTTATTGCCTTTCTATGTTCGGTGCTCAGGTTTTCACTTCCCTCGTTAAATATTGGCTGATTTGCTTGCGTTGATCAGTAGTTAGAAACTAATAAAATGTGTATATGTACATCTGTGTGTGTTTGTGGCTTGCAAGAAGATGACTGAGCATGCAATCCAATAAGAGTCCTGTGATCTTTGTTAATAGCTAAAAAAGCACGGAAAAGGGCAATTTTTTGTGGCGCAGAGAGTGGATAGCTATTAGGACGACACTATAACCAGCTAGAAGTAACAAGATAATATCATGCGATACTATCCATGACACTTACGCCCTAGTGAGAAAGACGAAGGCTGCCAGATCCGTTTGAAAGAAAAATTAGACTTCACGAAAACAGATTAATTAAAATGTTTCCTAATTTTCAATGGTGCTGCCCAGGTTCGAACTGGAGACCTTCAGTGTGTAAGACTGACGTGATAACCGACTACACCACAGCACCATATTTTTATAATCTAAATTTGGTACGTAAATTTAGATCTCAGACTAGATATGTTTACCTCTTTGACAAGATAAATATTGATAAATACAAAGTCAGTCTTGTGTAGTAAAGATGAATCTTACGTGACAGTGGAAGATTCATTTGAGGAATTTGCAAAGTAGTCTTTTGCTTGTTTGATTTTCTTTATCTATACACAAAAGGTGTTACTGAAATAGGATGGCATGACATACAGGCTTGTTTTTTCTTTAAGAGATATTTTTTCTTTGATATATCTATTTAAGAGCCTTTGAATCCATCTATTCAAACAGAGAAAAAATATTATTCTATTCTCTCCATGATATCAGACCCAGATAAAAGAAGGCAAAATAGATCAGAGATAATAATAAATCAGTTAAGAATTAATAATGTTTGTTGTTTGAAGAGTAATGAGACACTGCAAATAGAAATCATTAGAGAGAGAAGAGAAAGAAGGCAGAAGGGATACAAGGATCATGCAAAACAGTCACGGACCGAAGAAGGAAATTGTCGCTATTGAATTGCAGGAGAAATAGTAACTACCAAAGAGAATTAGTACCAAAAGGAAGGAATGGTCTGTCACTTAAAAAGAAGTAAAGAATTTGAAAGAAAAGTCTTGTCAATGTCAAGGACTCTAGAGTATAGATTATAGTTGAGGTTAAAGTTGCATTACAATTATTAAAATAGCTTGTGTGAAGATATAAGGGATTAATAAGAGAGAACAAATTGTTTATTGTCAATTGAGAAATATTTACAAAAGGTAAAGAAAAATTACAAATAATTGTGAGAAAAATTTGTTTGAAGAGGAGCCCAAAAAATTTGAAGTTAATCCACAGTCAAGAGACACAAGAAAAGATCATACCCACAAACCCAAAAAAGCATTGGCAAGTAAAACAAAAAGAATCATTAGATTAAAGTTTCAAGGAGGTCTTTTGAAGGAGTCACAACCCAAAAAAGCATTGGCAAGTAAAACAAAAAGAATCATTAGATTAAAGTTTCAAGGAGGTCTTTTGAAGGAGTCACAACTAGGAACAAAGCAAATTAATAGAAGAAGCTTTAGCATTTTCCAAATAAAATTCAATAGAATTTGAGGATAAGAGAAAGAAATATATTGTAAGTTTTCTAAAATATTTGCAATAACTCAGTTGGACTCTATCTCTCTACCACAGTCGAATGTGACGAATGTATACATACTCCTTTGTTAAATCCATGATTAGGGATTTTGAGAATAAGAGGCATAATAGTTTGGGATTGAGTGGGCTAGATAGTCAGGTTAACTCCAAGGGGAGTTTTCCCTATTTATTGTAACTGATAGTTTAAATGTCCTTTCAGATCCCTCTGCTGAGGCCTCACACCGTTAAGATTCGGGTGGATGCTACTTTACAATCTAGTTATGCTTCTTTAGCTTGGATTAATGTACATTTTTGCTTAAAGGATAGCTCCTTGGCATTGAAGGTGTCTATACGTGTCTCTCATTTCAACCAAGTAAGATGTTAACATTAGGCTATATTGACATCTTAAGGTGTGGTCATATAGGCAGTGTCCATGTTGCTTATTTTCAATTCATGTGGAAAATTTCCTTACATACAATGCTTTACTTGGTTGTCCTTTTTTAATTTATTTTGCAATATTTCCTTGTATGCAATGCTTCTATTGGTTATCCTTTTTCAATTCATGTTGCAGGATTTCCTTACATGCAATGCTTTCTTTGTTTATCCTTATCATTGTTACCTAGTAACACCTTCATAGTTTCTTTCCTTGAGATAAGAAAGCTTCACATTAAAAAACATTTCATTACAATTTGCACAAATCAATAGCTTTGTAATAAGGTAACTTGGTGATTTCCCTTTACACAGAATGAGTGGAACTAGCACAATGCAACTTGCTAGACTATTTTGACTCTTTCTCTTTCCATACAGATCACACAACATAATTGTAGTGTCATAAATTGTACACCCTTAATTGGGTGGTACAATTTCATGCTTAGGTTAGCACCCACCTAAGTGTTGCATTTTTCATTTCAAATTCCCTTTAAGAATTTAATTTATTAATTTAATTAGATCTAAAGTCCTCTCTTATCACTCCACATATCATAAAATTGGGGTCTTAACCCTAGTGTGCCCCTTTTTATTTTATCCTTTTAAATAATTCATTCATCAAAGTCCTGATTTGGTCCTATTTCGACCTTCAAGGCCCAATTTTGCATATATAAACACCTTTAATTGTAGCATCAAATTGGAGATCACCTTATAATCACATACCTTGCATCCCTAAAAAATTGGAAAAAAGTTGATTAGACCAGTGTGGATCACACTGGTCCTGACTTTTTCTCCTTAAATTTCGAGATCGTTCTTTGGTGGTATTATAATGTTTAAATCCATTTTTTTGCAAAAATATATCAATTCTAGGTTGGTTGTCATGTCCCGATCGTTATATATATTTACTTAATGAAATAATTAATATAATAAAGACCAATGGATGATTATATGAAATTTATTTATTTATTAAATATTATTATTTAATTAATATTTATTACTAGAAATATTGTTGAAATATTCAAAAAAAAAAAATTAATATTATATTTATATATTACAAAAACAATATACATATTCTTAATTATAAACACAATGTATATATTTAAAATAATAATAATAAATATATAATTGTGAAGACCGGGGGAAATTTACTTTGTGTGTTGTATCTAATTTGATCTGCTTATTCAAGCACTATGATGGTATGGAGAAAGCATCAATAATTATGATACCCAGGGTGCCACGATTATGCCATTACCACTAAATATATCTTCTTTGAATGTATCGCTAATTAGCTAAATTGATTCTAATACCCGATGACCAATTGATATTTATGATGGTATATGAATAAAGCATTTCATATTCTTACTATGAGAATCGGTCCCACTATAGAGACACATATATTCTCATCATCCAAATAATTATATCAAACAAATCCTTCAATAAGTTCTATGATATCGTTGAATATGTCTATTCCATAAAGCTCGTAGAAACAAACATTAATCCATCAAAAATCCACGTACATTTTCATATTAACTCATCCTTATAGTAATCAGTATAAGTATGTTTATTTTGATCAACGAGTGTCCCTAAGGCCATCTTATAACAACCAAACTCATGCTATTTGTATATAAGCGGTGATCTATATATAAACACACATCAATACCGACGGTTTACTTTATTAAGCCATGATTCGTATATTATAAACAAACACCAAAATATAGTGATTATAACAATAGAGGTATGATCTGTTAGAAAGTATCGCTTCTCTTTGGAAAGGCATGTCTTTTAAGGACATGCACATTTTGGAAGAGATATATGAAGATGAAGGAGAAAGGATAGAAAGGGGAGAGGAGAATAATATGTCAGGGACAGGTATGAATTTCCTTAACTTTCTGATTTAACATTTAATATAATAGCCAACATTATTAATTAAAATAAAATCTGTGCATCAATGAAAATAAATTAAGTGAACATTCTTAAATAAAATAATGACAATTAAAATGAGATATGTATATCTCTGTCAAATAGTATTAATTCTCAACACTGTCAAACATAAGATATATATATATATATATATATATATATATATATATATATATATATATATATATATATATATATATATATATATATATATATATATATATATATAGTATAATACTCTTAAATTTTGGTTTGCACAAATTATTGTAATATTGTGAATATAAAGGATAATAAATTGATTGTAATGAATGAACACTTCATGTTATATATTAACAAATATAAATAATGAACATTTAATTATATATGTTAATAAATATAATTAATACTTATTCAATGTATATGTTAACAAATACAAGTAATTAATATTTATATATGTATATATTAATGAATAGATAATTTAATATATATGTTAATAAATATAATTCATGTATATTTAATATATGTTAATGAATATTTTATATTAAGGAATGGTTTTTAGGAATATGTGTAAACATATGTTAAATGGATAGGTGAAAATATATGTTAATGAATACATATTAATGAACAATTAGGAATATACATAATAAATAAATGTGAATATTGGTTAATGAACAGTTTTATGAAAATATGTTAGGGAATACATGTTAAATCAGGAATATGTAAATGTGGATTATAGAATGGAAAATAGTAATCAAAGGCAAAAATGTATTATAAATGTGATTATATGATGGAGGATTTAGGGAGGAGACTCACTTAGTCTAAGGAAGGGATTATGATAATCCCTAGGGCAGTATATATACTGAAAATTGATATGCATATGTATGGCTTGGTTGGTTAAACTCAACCAAGAAGAGACGGATCTGGCTGGTCCCCTCTAAGGACTTGGATGATTAAGGCATCACCCAAGGAAAGGAATAGACAAGGGTCTTCCTTGGATGGCTTGGGTGTAAGAGGTTACACCCAACAGAGGATTCGAACTCATCTTCGATTTCCTAGAGGGCTTGGAACCAAGGAGTTCCAAGAGGGCGATCTTCATGGCCACTTAAGGACATCTTGGAACCAAGGGGTTCCAAGAGGACGAGCTGCACAACCACCTAAGGACATCTTGGAACCAAGGAGTTTCAAGAGGGTGAGCTTCACGACTGCCTAAAGAAATACTTTCGTATGGCATTCATATCCTTTTTATTAGATGAAAATTATGATTATGTTAATTTAGTATTAAAGATAGATTGCAAATTAAAAAATGGCTTATATATATATATATATAATGTTATGTTCTAACAATCTATTTGCAGGATAATGATCTCTAACTAGTAGGGACATTACATTGGCCTATGATGAAAAACAAAGTTAGGTTTTGATATATATAACTTTTCTTTTTCTCATTTGAAGGATCCGTCTACAAGAAATTAAAGGAGACCTCCTATGAAGTGAAAGCAATGTTTTATGTGGAGTCTACAATTAGTAAATCAAGCATTCATCAAGTCTTCATCAATCCTTTTCATCATCCATTGAAGCTTTGAAGATATTAAAGAATAATAGAAGATCACTATCTGTTGATTGGCTTGTACCTCTCCTTTATGGTTTGGTATGGTTTCATGTTATTTTCATATCTTTATGAGTTTCACTACACTTTTTTCTTCAGATCTACATTATTCATTTAGATCCATTATTACACTTTTGATTTGAAGCATTCTCATTATGTTCATTTAGGGTTTATACTCAAAGCATAGGGTAGAACTCTAACTCTTGCATTCTAGCTCATTTAGGATCTTGTAAACACATGAGATTATAGTACACACCCATTTCAAGAATTATTGGCTATTTGTGGAGCTAGAAATTGCCAAAAAAAAAGGTTTGACTAAGGAAAAACTCTATATAGCCACCCAAACACCATTTTTCAAGTTACAAGTGCAGGTATAGAAATTCAATAGGGCTGTGATCTTTTAGAAAGCTAGAATTCATAGTCACAGTCCCAAGTCTAGAGGAAGGCCCCATATCACTAGGATCAAAGCACTGAGTGCTCTAGTCCAAGACCAGAGCACTCAGTTCCCTAATCTTGTACATTTTGTCTAGTGTTTGGTCATTTGGCTTCTTAGGACTTCAATTTGCAGACTATAGATTTCTATCTCAATACAGTCGTAGAGACCAAAACACCCAACACCCTAGTCCCACTCAATTAGGCTTAGATTCTGATATCAAGTGCACACCCAAATTTTCCCTTCAACTCTATACTTTGTATCTTAGTTTTAGTTATGTAGCTTTCTGTTATTGCAATTTACATAGTCATTTCCTTGACCTTTCTAGATTAGTTTATCATTATTGAATATTTAGCTCATTCCTTTTCATAGTAGCAAAGGATTAGAAACCCTAAGAGTATTTGTTGACTCTATTTTTCAAGAGTTAGTCAAAGTGAATCACTTCCTTAGGATATTTCGTATTCCAATTTATGGAGGGAAGTTGGATTAGGTCCTAAATTACTCGATTTCATTTTTCACCATCACAATAACACAAATTTGTTGTCCCGCGGGAATCCATGCTTCCATAGATCACCTAGCATAACATAACTTGCTAGCTTGTGGAATCCATGTGTTTATTTCTCCTCCCCGTGAACCCATAGCATACACACCTTGCTAGTTGTTGGATCATTGTTCATCAATCGATGCATGCTCTTTCTCTTTCCATGTGACTATTTGTGCTCTTACAATAGCATACAAGAATGATATTAGTGCTTGAGACATTTTTATTATCAAGGTCTCTTCAACTATTTGACTTGCAACCTTTGTTTTTATTACTAACCCCCTTTTGTGTCCCTTTTTGTCTTTCATTTTTTCTTTGCCTTTTGTTTGTTTGTTTATTTTATTTTGTGTGTCCTTGCATGTGATTATTTGTTTCTTTATCTAACAATCGCATGTGATTGTATCCTTGCATGTAATTGTTTTGTTTGTTTCTTTGTCCTATTAATTTGGAACATGCAGAGTAGACAAAGATGATTAGATACAACTTTTGTAGGCACAAAAGAAGACGACAAATTTGGTCTACACTACATTGTGCGACAAATTTCCTATGAAGTTTTTGGGATAGATTTTGAGTAGCATTTTGAGTTCGGTCAATTAAATTTGTCTGCAATTGACATTCGAGGGACAGGGTCATTCAGAGCTACTTTGTTCCAAATTTCTAGTCTCAATTTCCAATCACATTTTTCAATTGTCTTCCTCATCTCAAACCAATACTTAAGCTTAATATCAAATCTATAGCTACCTATTTATGTTGATTTACATCAATTTTCCATCTGTAGCCCTTGATCGAGCATTCAAATTTCATCTTTTTAGTATCCAATTCAACTCAAAGTAAGAAAGGTGGAATTCAATCAACAATAAACTCTTTTCACATAATTGAGGTTGAATCTATTGATTTTGTTCTTGTTTAGGGTAATGCCTATTTGAAATAGGTCTAGATCCTAGTTTGTACATGTAAACTTATGAACACTTATTTCTTTTCATTGCTATTATAATTTTTAATTATATATGTATTTTTTAGTTCATTATGTGTAATTTTAAGGTTAGAATAAGTTAAAATCAAGGTTACACTTAGATTTAAAGTTAGGGTTAGAATTAGGATCAAAACTAAGGTTAGCGTTGCCATGCATACTTACACATCTTAACACACCGAACTCCTAAAGATATTTCATAACATCACTTTTTTGTGAAATGATTTTCCCTCATGATTTAATTGGTCTATAAATTAGAACACAACACAAAATTTTCAGTTGATGCTTATACTACATTGACACTTATGTGTCTTATCATGGTATTATCTCATGTCTATATCATTTATTTTTACCTATGATTATTGTATAGAAATAATGTTGTCATAATATGTATTCATTTTTGTATCATCTTATTTAATTAGGAAGCACCATGTCATCCCCATGATGCATAGATGCAACTTCTTTTCCATATTATAATAATTTACAAGTTGTCCTTTTAGATTCGGGACATTTTTCTTTCCCCGTTTTCTATTGTGTTATTAATGCTTATCCCTATATAGTAGAAGAAACATACGTCTCCCATATCATTTTAAAATCACATGTTTGACTACATTCTTAGAAATAGTTTACAACATCAAGTACATAAAAAATCCCCTTATTCTATTACGTGTGATTGCATTCTTATCATCTATTAAGAGTCATTTGTGATATAAAGATTTCCCCATACCACAAATTATATCTCTAGGACCATTTCAATCTAATGTTTCTTCCATATTTAGTATAACAAAATACCCTCGATAATTATCCAATAAGCTATGTATGTTGGGCAAATGTTTTCTAGTAGATTGTTTTTGGTAGACAACTTTTATCATGGTTTCCAAGGAAAAATTGTTTGTTGACCTAAAGTTATTGTGGACAATTAAAATATTCATCACCTTACACATCAAATTAAGTCTTTCAAAAGCCCATGCCGCAACCACTATTGAGATAAAGTAGCCCAAAAATTCCCATATTTTCATTTTTGATTTACCATGAATAGATTGAAGCAGCAACTATAGGAGATTGGTTTGGTTCACCTTATTTTAAAAAATAATTTCTATTGTGGCATGATTTTGTAGATTTTTCCTCCAAACTTTGACCATTTTTTCTCATAACATCATGCATAACATAACACAAATTGTGCAGAATCTTGAGGTAAGTCACTCTTTATGTAGAAGGATATATATTTAGCATATCCTTGGGTGATTTTCTTGATTCATGCTTGAAAACAATGAGGGAAAAGGAGTAAAGTGAGAAGCACCAACACCAATCCTTCAAAGAGAATTTGGTCAAATCAAATCTTTTTTTTTTTAAACAAATTGAAGTATCAGTTGTACGGAGATTGATTTTGGTTCGTGTCTTATAAAAAATAATTGTTTGGTAGGGTCCCCTAATATTTTTCCTACAAACTCTATCCATAATATTTGAAAGAACTAGTGTTGCATTGGAATAGAGAGAAAAGTTAATGCAAATTATGTATCAAATGCTAATAAAGAAAATTTTCATAAACCATAAATGTATATATATATTTGGATACACACATATATGACATTGAAATGTATACAACTTAGCATTAATGTGTGTGTCTATATATACAATTGATATGCATAGATATTGTTCCTTTTCCTTTTCTTGGCAACTGATTAATTTAAGTTGGGACTTAGTCCCATATTTGGTTACTGGCCTGAAAAACAATACTTTACTTCAAGCGGGGCTTCAAAGCTAGTGTACAATCGATTGACACAACCCAGTGCTTCAATTGATTGAGGATACCTTTCTAGCCCAAACGATCTAATGGACTTGTACTTGTATATTTTATAGAATGCCATTTATTTTCTAAAACTATTTATAGCTATTGTGATTTAAAATTTCATTTTTCTATATGTTTGATACAATCTTTTCAATCTTACACTTTTGCATTTTTTACATTTCTATTTTGTAACTTAATACTGTGACACCAAGAATTTTCCAAGATCTAAACTAAGTGAGAAACCCTTACCAGTCAGTAGATCTTGCTTGAGAAATTTTTATTTTTTTTTATATTTCATTTTTAAAAAAATGATTTTAAAATTAATTGTTTTTTAATAACCAAAAATAGTTTAGATCCACAATCAAGAAAAAATCATACTAAAGACTATTGTCCAATTTATTTGGATTCAAAATGCTAAAATGCAATTCAAGTGGTGGAGTGTCTTGGACATTCAATCTCTATAAAGATCTTCTCACCTAGTTGTTCATCTTTCAAGAAAATCATATGATAAATAAAAAAAGTTCAATTGATATGCTAGAATATAGAGAAGGGATTATTTCTACGTTCTTAGATTTTCCTCTTGATTTTTCTTTAAAATTGATGTTGAGAACATTTGAGGGGTTGTGATTTATAGGAAGTTATAATCATTTCACAACCAAATAAATTACAAACACTAATTTCACATATTTTGGAACCCACTGCCAAAAATAGAATTTAAACATCTTGTTATGCTATTTGTCTTTTGGCATAGGGTAATACTTCTAAGATGTTCACTACTTTCAAAAGTGACATTCTTTATGAAAATAGAAATCTCTTAGTCTTGAAAAGACATCAAATGGGATCAACATGATGGATTGGATTTCTTAAGAAATAAATCCTAAAAACTATATCTTTTGTCGTAGCTATTCTCTAGAATGCATTTTAGGTTTGATTATTTATTCCTCTAGATGCTTGCTTCAATGTTTAACATCTATGTCCACCTTCTTAACATATGTAAGAAGAACAAGTTATTAAATTATGTAGCAAAATGTAGGAGAGGGACTTGACAAACTAGCGATCATATATGCACAAATTGAATTATAGTTTTCTATCGACATGATCTTTGCATTCCATCCTATGCAAATACTAGTTTTCATAATTATGATTCAAATTTTACTTAATTCTTTTTCATGTGATATTATCTATGACATTTACTTTATATTATTCATGTGCTATTTTCCCTCTCCATAACTTTCAGCCATTAGAATAAAAATAGGGAATGGGCAAACATTTCATTTGGAAGCAATAAGAGTAGTAGATACGATGTATATTTATTTTTGGCACATTTCTGAAGCTTATATAAGAAGGAAAGGAATTCATAGCTAGGTAATGAGACTAACAACAAAAATATGCACTGATAAAGTCTAATAGGATCAAGTACCCAACAATGATGAATAAAAACAAAAAGGCAAAGCCCACAAAGCACTAGACAGCAAATGCAATGCGAACAGAAAGTGGATCTTGATTTTCAGGTTTCTCCAAGGATAGTATTATCAATTGGCTCCCAACTAGTAAGAGTGATATCTTATTCTTTAAGATACACCTCGATAGGTGGTACCATGGTTAGATAGAATTAAATAAATGATGAGTTGTACATGAGGGAAATTGTTGATGTACACAATTGATGGGCAGTAGGGAGTGTGACAAAAAGAGAGAAGTAAAGAAGGGAGATGCAGGAAGGATAGAGAACGAGAATGATACATTATGTGTTGGAATAAGAATGAAAGGAGGTCATAGAGAACCCATGAAAGGAGCCAATAGGAGTGATGGTAAGACAGGGCAAACATAATAGCAAGGAGATAACATGAGAAAGAGAGAGTGATTTTAGAAATTGTACATGTGGATGTTGTGGATGTTCAAATGTGAGAGATGTTCACATGGTATAATTTATTCAGCGAGATGTATATCGAGAAGCTGGGAGCACTCGTTGTCAACTTGCATAAGCAAAAAATTGATCTACAGAAATTGGTTTTGATTGAACAAACTGTCTCATAAATTATCTTTAATTTAGTGAACATTAAAATTTGTTTGTTTTCTTTCTTTCTTTCAAAAGGAGACAAAATGACTTGTTCAGATGAACCGACCTATCCTTGTGATTTAAGAACCTGTTATCCGCTACTAAAGTGTGCAAATAAAGCAATTTTTGGCGGCACTGAGTGAATCGCATCGTTAAAATTGAACTCGGGAGAGGAGAACCTAATGCAGCAAGATTGAAATGTGGGAAGCAATAAAGTACAATCATTAGAAACCTTTCTGAAGGTGGCCAATGCAGGTCTCGAACCTGTGACCTTCGCGTAATTAGCACGACGCTCTAACCAACTGAGCTAATAGGCCATTCTACTTAATTTAATGGTTTTGGTGTAAAATTCTTCTTACTTATTGAAGGTTTTGGTTTGTTTTAGGTTTTGGAAGGGTGAAGATTTTATGCTATGCAAGTAGGTGTCCTGGCAAGAGGTGGGGTTAAGACTTTGAGTGGTTTTTGTCCTATTTATGGTGACTATTTTGAGGCTTGCCGATTCTTCAGCTGTTTTGTGGAGGGCTGAAAGATTAGGGCTTTGATTCCTAGGAGTTGCCAAAATTGTTTAGCTTTAATGAGTGTTGTAACTTGTGGGTGCTTAAGCGTTGTCACTATTGCTTTTGATTTGAGATTAAAAGGAAAGAGATGAGGTTTAGTTTTGCCATTAGTTGAAGGGTTGATACAGCTCTATGTTTAAAAAAGGTAGAATCAGAACCACTTTGTTATGGAGAGAGGCATCTACAATGACATTAAAAGGAAAGAGATGAAGCTTAGTTTTGCCATTAGTTGAAGGGTTGATACAGCCCTATTTTTAACTTCCAAGTTAGCCTTCAAATGGAAAAAATATTGTTTAAAAAAAGTAGAATCAGAACCACTTTGTTATGCAGAGAGGCATCTACAATGACATCAAAATGTCTGTAAACAAAAATTCAATTTTGATACAATTTGACATGCAAATGATGGATAAATGCATGAATATACCATCTTTTGGTTTTTGTGGAAGTGTTATTTTATTACTCCAAATAAAATGGAAGAGTGCCATACTAAAGCAACTCTATTATTATCCATATTTTTGAAATTCTTTTATACTACTAATATTATCGTCAGATTCCCTGATATCTCTGAACATAATTTACCTATATTTTTTAAATATAGATATACTAGTCAATATAAAAACTGCATACTCATCCTATCATTCCATCAGTTAAAAACCAAAAATTTATGGTCTCACAACAATCCTATTTTAATTATACCATTTTAAAATAGAAGGCGTGACTGTTGATTGACAGCAAAAGAAACTATTTAAATAGTTAACCAAAAATACTTCACAAGTTTTTAACCTAGCTGTAAATCTGCTTTCACTGCCGAATATCCGAAACTGAAAACGATTTAATGGCCAATCCTAGGGTTAAACATTTTTAACTGATTGATTAATGAAAACTCTTAAAATAATAATGTAGATGCAGTTATTATTATTATTGTTACACTCTTATATTCTTGGCTCCTGGTTGTCCTTCTAACTCTGTTTAGGATTAGCTCAGAATTTTTCTAAACTAACTGTAAATCTGTTTTCACTGCACAATCTCTGAAGGGGAAAACGATTTAATTGGTGAATCCTACGCAGAGGGAAATGTCAAGCAAAGTACGACAAGCAAATTCTGAAATCCATTTTAAGGAGCAAAAGGAAAAGAAGAAAAGGACAACCCTTTTTTCCGGAACTTTGGAAAGGGGGGAAAAAATTCCACACACATTCTACTCAACGGTTCCATGAAAAACCCATGGGTAAAGACAGGAAAAAACAAACCTCCAGCAGAGCAAAATAGTTTTCCCTTCAAATCTCTGAAGGTGAAAACAACGCCACGTCCGCTGCAGAACCGCTCAATGCTAATAAAATAGTTTTTGCCCACTTCCTCTGTATCTGGGCGTTCTCCTGCATCGGGCTCTACAATGCCTTCTTCTCCACCATCCACAGCCTGCCAACGCTTCCAGCTTGCAGGCAATTGTTAAAACATGAGCACATTCCTCTGCCAAATAGACAATTAAACCTAATATCCTTGCCATAGAATAAATCGAGCCACCCTATTGGTTATGCAAACATATGGTTATTCATTGTTTAACGCAGAGCCTTGCCAATAGTTCCTTGCGGGATCAAGGAGTGTTTTATATTTAGTTTTGAATAAATATAAAGTTTAATTTTTTTATGAAGCAATTTTGTGTTTATTACTATGTAGAAATTTGTGTCTATTATTTATTTTGTTCATTTGGTATCAGAGCCATGTTCCAGAAATTATCCGAGTTAAATTGCTGAAGCTGCAAAAAGATCAAGGAAGATACGAAGAGTAAGAAGGAAAGTCGATGAGATGAGAAGATCATTGTTTTCAAGATGAAGCTTTCCTACCACATTTGAAGTTGCAAGAATGTGGCAATCAAACAAGGATGATTTTATGTTCAAGGTTATTGTAATGGAAGTTTATTTCTGCTAGTCTAAGTGTGCAGTTTGAATAGTCCAACCATAGTTGTTGAAGAATAAAGCCAACGCATCAAATGAAGGTGAAAAAGTGAACTCATCTTCATAAGAGGAGGTTGAAGTCAAAAGGATTTGCAGTCCAACAATATAAGGAAATGAGTTTTTGAATAACCTCATATCTGAGAAGATCCAGCTAGTGCAGTAAAGTTTGAAACCACCTATGAATGGTGAAACCCTCAATTTGTGAGGAATCCCAATCATGATCTTCGAAGAGGCCATAGTGTTTTTTATCAAGAAAAAGGAGAGAAGATCACAAATTTTGTGAAAGCTAGAGAAATTATTTTAAGCCCCCGATATGCAATCATGTGAGGAAGTCAGATCCAAGTGTTAGAAAAGGCTTGAAGAAGTTAAAAGTCAAGAATTTGCACTCTAAACAAAGATCGTAGCATGATGGATCGTGGTAGGAGTTGAGCCCATTGAACCCAGATGAATATATAATTGTTCTTTGTGTTAAATCAATTAGTGGTTGAAATTAAGGGGGACAATGTTGACATGTTAATTTCCCCACATGCATGTGATCAAAATTGTTCTTTGTGTTAAATCAATTAGTGGTTGAAATTAAGGGGGACAATGTTGACATGTTAATTTCCCCACATGCATGTGATCAAATATAGTTTGAACTGCAATTCATTGGATGAGATAAAAAATAGAATTTTGGTAATTTCTTCCACTTGTATGAGAAGAAATCTAGTTTGTAAGAGCTAAAATAAGAGCTCTAAAAATAGAATTTACATCAAGATTTTAACTACATGTTTGATTTTTTATTTTCGGCTAGCATTCAAGCACCAAACACCTCTATATGAATAGGTAAATTGTAATGAAATCTTTATCTTTGATCAATCGATCATTGATCCTTGATCACGTGATGAAGAAGTGTTTTGTATTTAGTTTTGAATAAATATAAAGTTTTATCTCCTTTCTGAAGCATTTTTGTGTTTATTACTATGTAGTAATTTGTGTCTATTATTTATTTTCTTCATGATTAGCCTATATAAAGCATAGCAACATAAAAAATATGGCATCTCAAAAGGAGTTGGATGGAAAGGCCAAGGCTGGAGAGACTATGATGCCTATAGGCACACGAGAAAAAAGTTTGGATGCTTAGGAATGCCTTGCAGAAGGTAATTTCAATCATTTTGTTTTCCAAAATATAATGTCTCATAGGTAATAGGTTTGAGTCTCACTATAAATAGTGTTTGATTCAATGCTAATGGCTGGTTTTAGGGACCATTTCACAAGAGCAAAGGATTACTTTGGATGCAAGTCATTACTTTTCATTTTTAGATTAATGCAAGTATCCCACAAGCACAAAAAAATTTGTATGAAAACTCATGTCAGATTTTCTAAATTGCTTCCATTTGAGATTATTATTAAACGTGATCTCTATTGTTTTTTTCATAATTTTAGAAAATTTATGTTAGGTTAATTTAATATTATTTGATGCAATCTAAAAATTACTACTATTATGATCTTTGCAAGTTGAGTCGAGTTGGACTATTAATCATCTTGAGTCCTTCCTGATTTGACATATTCATTAAGCTCTATAGTAAGCATTGCTTGATGCATGAGTCATGTCTAATAGAACCATTCTTTACTATTCTTGGAAGGTTTGTGTTCATTTGATGTCCAAAACTTATACCATTGGCTTAAGATATGTGGCTCTGTTATTCATGACATAGATGGTATTTGTCATCAAATTTGGTTCTATGGCTTCAACTTCTGATTTATCAAACAAATTTGACTCCATGGCTTCAACTCCAAATTTACCAAACAATAAAGTCAAATTTATTATTAGTCAGTTATCCATCTAAATGCAACTTTCATTCAGTATATATCTCTTGTATTAAAAAACATTCACATAATTTCATCCCCTATTCAATAAACTGCTTCATTATAGTTGTAGTACACTAGAGTGTGCATTTTTATCTTAGACTAATCTACAATCCAATTTTTTTTAAACTTTCAATGATCTTTCATCAAAACCCTTAATTTGACTCTAATTGCCACCTTTGTACAAGAAAACCCACAAAACTTAAATGCAATTCACATGACTTTACTATGATGTAAGGAACAATATCCCTGAACTTTTACCTCTAAAATCTAAATCCATTAAGTAGAATTTAACTCATTACATAAGCATTCCTTGGATTCAAAAATCACTCCTCATTACCACTTTAGCCTTATTAGTTCAATAGAATCACTTCACTTGACTTTAGGCATACTAAATTTTAATCCCACTATAAGAAAACCAAATCCTAAGCTGTTATGAACAAATAGCGCACCTTTACAAACTCAAACCCTTCAAATATTTTATTCGGTGGTTCAAAATAAGAGGAAGAGAAAAATCAATGCATTTTAAGACATAAATCATGGTTAATGACACTAGCGGGAAAATTAAATGTACTGAAAAGTTGTGAAGTTCCTGCTAGGAAAGCAAGGGCTGAGTTTAAAGAAAGGAGTGAAATGATTTAATCTTCTGGAAAATGTTAAAAAGCTGCTTGGAAATGCGAAATACATTAAACTGGTTTTAGAACACTGCAAAAGTCTTGGAAGGGAAAGTATTCTTACCACTTGTAATGAGTAATTTTTTTTTGTTCGAAATCCATAAACAAATCCATAAACAAATCCAATAATAGTGAAAACAGGGGTTTTTGTTTAGTTGGAACCATACACAAAGAAAGGGAGGAATTCATATGAAGCATTCCAAAAGTTACAACACTAGGTGCACAGTGCAAAGTTACAGAGTCTATAGGAGCTTCTAGCTATTCTTGTCATAGACCAAAGTTGCCAGAATCTAGTTTATCAAACTTGGTGTTAAGGAAGCCTTGAGCAGTGAGTCATCCCAGTTCTACCTTTAATCAACCTGTATATTCTAGTTCAGATGTCGGGAGTTTATCAGTGTTCCCAATGAGTTATTATTACTCTTGTTTTCTAAAATGCTTTTCAACCTTATATATGATTTGATGTAAATGCGTTGAAAGTTGATTTTTATTGTGATTCATGATGAGCACTATCAAAGGGGTGTTGGCCTACAACAAAGCATAAAAATGCCAAGACTTTGTATTCTTTTATTCTTTTGAAATTTCCCCAACGCTTAGAAATTCGTAAATGTTAAGCAGGCTCAAGACTGTATGGCCTCAAATTGTGTATAACGTAATACATATTTTGTGGAAGGAAGATGACTATTTTGTGATCTCTATTGCAGGGATGTCATAATGGCCACACATCCCATAAATATTCCAAAAATGGACAAATCCCTACTAAACCATTACAACAGTTATAAATTCAATAAAAGGTGGCCACCATGAATATTTTTTCTTAAAATAGCGAAATGCTCAATGGAGATGGGGGCGTAAACATGAAAAAGGCAGTTATAGCAGAAGTGAAAAGGTGAAGGGTGAAATCTTAGTAGAAACCCTTCACATAGAGACATTTATGAGTAGTACACTACAATTGCTTAAAGCAAAATATATTTATATTTAAGTTTTAGAATGTCCAATCTAATAGAGAAATCGCTTCCAATGTGTTTCATTCTCACAATTTTGCAAGCAAAAACATGTTAACCATATTTAGGAAGCATTCCTCTAAGAAAGAAGAATATGAAATAGATAACTTTAACTAGGTAGGAGTAATATATACAAAATAAAGCCTTGAGTAGACCTGATCACTCCAAACCAAAGCTTGCATTATAAGTTATTTCACATTTACAGGATTGTGTTGAATGCATAGTATTCATTAATTACACTAATCTATATAGAGAATTTCTTTGCAACTAAATTTGCATGTTGTTCTTTAGTGGTCCATTTCCCTTACCCATGCCTGCTTTGAAATCAATTGCAATAGTCCTCCTATCATGCACACCGAAGGCAACGAGAATAAGTAGTAGGGGATAGCTAATGGAGGTAAGGCACTAGTTGATTAGAAGTTTTATCAACAACAGCTCTTGCGCTCTGCTAAAAGATGCTAGTAATGCTTGTTTACTATGGCAATGAATTTTATTTATGTATGAGAGGTTTTAGAAATCCTTTGATTTTACTCTTCTCTTTTAGATTTGAAACCCTTTGTTTAGTTCTTCATGATAAATATTATAATCTATTGGTATTTCTCAGTAAAAGTTGGATGTAATATTTTACAAATCTCAATGTCTATTGGGCCCATGTATCTCTTACCCAATGAGCGGGATGTTGTAATTTATCCGATTTTAGCAATTTATGTTGTGGTATTTAACCTAATTTGGATCTTTCTCAAAAACTCTCGTGAAGCTTCGTCTTGTATTGTTCAATTTATACCCTATGAATTGTCCACATTTTGAAGTCATTCCATATTGACTTAGACCTTGAGTCTCGTATTGTACAAATATACTAGTTATAGATAGTTTGGCTTCTTGTTGTTACTGCATCATTTATTCCTCATGACAAGAGGAAGTCATCCTATAAAAATTCCATTCAGAGTCATTGTCCTTCTTGTAACACCTCAGTTCAAGCCCTTAGTACATTTGTAAATCGTCTTTCAATCAAAAATGTCGAGTTTTAGTAATTGGTTGAACTCTGTGAACATGTTGAACCATCTTGAACCGGGTTCAACAGGTTCATTTAGGTTCCACAAGTTCCTAGGTGTTCAGGGAGGTTTTCATACTAACATTTTCTTTAAGTGTCTTGCAGCGACTCTTTTAAAGGTTTCTTGTTCGGTAATGTGTTACATCATCTCTCTCCAGGAGTTGACCTCATTGAACCAAGTTCAAGAGGTTCAAACGTGTTCAACATGTTCAACATAGCACAATTGTCAGCAGCTTGGCATAATTAATATTCTTGGCAAAGATTTTCCTTGAGCGTGGTGTACACCTTGAACTACTTGAACTCTAATGAAGTCTGTTCAGGATGTTCATATGTCTACAAAGTTGGTGGGTCCTGCGGGTTAAATGATTTGATGGTGCATTCATTGCCAAATATAAGGAAGGTGAACCATGTCTTAAGTGAGGTCAATCCTTGGCTTTTCGAAGTAAGTAATCATTGTGGGAACTGGCAGTTACTTCAAAAATGCCGCCAAGCATTCAATGCATGCATGCGATGTCCAATCCACAAACTTAACACACTCAGACTGACAAATTGGAATTATTGCATTTAATGGTTCCATATCATTGCCCTCACTATAAGGTATGAAGGATTATTAGTGCTTTGCATCTTGTTCCTCACTGTTACGGTTTTGTTTTTCCTGGATAGGAGTCTTGTTCACTACTAGTCATCATCTCGTTGTTCAACTGTGAAGGTGAGTCCTTTCCTTGTTCTCTCCAGTAGTTTTTACTTGCATTTTCTATCTCATAGAAAGGTTTGATGCAACCAAGTAAGGCTTATTGCTTTGAATTATGAAGTCCACACTGCATTTGTTCAGGAATCTTTTTAGTCTTGCATGCACTAAACCCATAGTTAGCGATACCAACCTAAAAGGGGAAAATCTTAAGGTTTTAAAAGAGAGGGTGTTCAAAGGAATCGATAAATCTTTTGGTGTGGAGATTTTGAGTAGTG
This sequence comes from Cryptomeria japonica, assembly GCF_030272615.1. Classification (NCBI taxonomy): domain Eukaryota; kingdom Viridiplantae; phylum Streptophyta; class Pinopsida; order Cupressales; family Cupressaceae; genus Cryptomeria; species Cryptomeria japonica. The sequence continues at coordinate 226,549,050 of NC_081409.1, forward strand.
GTCTCATAGAAGCCGTAGCTTTTCCCCTAGCCATTGCTTGCCCAGAATTGATTCGGGAGTGTATTACTAGATACGACCCAGTCTCTGAGACCATTAGGAGAGACAATGGTGAAACCCTTCTTGCCATAAATCGTGAAGTAATTTCTTTCATCTTCAAGATACCTGATTACCAGTTCTCCAACTTTTCCCCTACTTAGTCAATCACCGAGTTCAACGCGGACAGAACCGGACATCGTAACAACGTAGCAAAATTCTGGTTGAAGGTTCCTCAAAGAGGTGATTCTAGATTACCCAAGAATCCTAATAAGAATCACATGTTGCCGCACATTCACGATGTTATGCTTTTGTTGCATTGGGCCAGAGGGTCTGCTAAAGCTTATAGCTTCAATGACTGGATTTATTGCTACGTGCAGCTGGTTTTAGAAGGGAAGCAGTATCTTGATTGGGCTGAATTGATTGCTAATTCAACGAGGGAACAATTGAGTATGGCTAAATAGTTCAATTAGAATTTCTTTAAGTCTTCATACCTCTTGTATTGTTTGGCGTGTGTTAAGGAGTTAGTTCGAATACCAAAACAACTCACTGAGGAGGATGTTCCTGTATATGAGTTCTATCCCATGTTGCAAAAGGATAAGGCCTTGTAGGATTTCAGAAGGGTGCACAATGCTTTTCTGGGTGACTTGTGCCATGAATTGAAGAATACAAAAGCCAAAAGAATCTCCGAGGATGTGCAGACATTGATAAAGAGGTTTGGAAGTTTCTATATCTAGTTTCCATGCTTCTGTTACATAAGGATAGGTGCCTTTGAAGAGGAGCCCTTCAAGCTCCCTCATTTTTGTTCAGATTGCTTTGTTTTGGTGGAGATATGTAGGCAATTGACCTCTATAATAAAAAAGGCACAACCCAGGGATAAATGGGAGGGTCATTTCCCCATCCAATTCGGCATGTTGTCTTGCAGTTTGATGTCCAAAGCTTTGAGTATTGGAGAAGATCTGAAGAATTTCAATTTTTCCCTGTATCCTGAAAGGAAAGGTTTTGATAATAAGGGTTTTTCGGGAAGTCTTGGTCTAATCCCATACCTCCCAATGCCTCAATTAGAAGACTTCTAGGAAGATTGTAGTGATGAACTCGAGGTTTTTAAAAAGGGAAATATGAGGATGGTGTTAGAACAAGTTGTTTCATTATAGGTAAAGCTAGACATTAAAGGGCTCGAAGAGGATTATCTAGAGCTATTCAAACCAAGATATTTAGCCCATCAAAAAATTGAAATGCCTCCAATCAACTAGGACGAGGAGGAGAAAGATGATATATAGTTAAGGACCAAAGGAGTTTTGGAGAATACCACAACGTGGGTTGCTAGGAAGAAAGTAGCGAAATTAGGCATTAAGTCTAATTCAGCGAGAAGTAATGAGGTCTCTCTACGTTCACCAAAGAGTCTTTCTAACAATGTTTCTATGCCTGTTCATGCAGGTAAAGATAAAAACCCCCCCAACTTAGACATAGGTCTAATTTAGCTTTGGATTTTTGTACTCCTCGACATACCCGGTCTCGAAGTGCTGCTCAAAGAAAGATGGATCAAGCAAAGGATACAAGGCTGAAAGATACAATTCTTGATGCCCAAATATTTGAAGTGAAGACCGAGATAGCGATGTTGCTAATGCCCTGGATTCTCATATGGTGACTGTGGCTATGACACCACCTTCCAAAGCGATTGAAGGACCAACTAGTTGAAGTGCAACTCCTAAGTGGTTGACCACCTCGATGAATAGAAAGTGGAATTTTCTTCCCATGACTATTCCAATTTAGGAAATGGTCATTAAGTACATAGAGAAGGGCCCCAAGCCAAAAAGGTTCAAAACCACTGCCCACCTGGACAATGATGAAGGAACTAGAAAATGGGTCACTGAAATCGCCTCATACAAACCCAAGGATGAAAACAAGGAAGCTACCCTGATGATTTTGAGATCACGAAGGTGGAGCTGGGAAATATGAGTAGGGACTCAGAAAATCATTTCTTCCAGGTATCAGCAAAGAAAATGCTCACCAGATCGAAGAAGGATGGGTAGGAAAAGAGAGAGCTAAAGTGACACATAAATATTCTTGCCCAGTTCATCGACAACATTGGTTGCTTTGGGGCACTCCCTATATCTCATGCTACAGAGAACTTCGACCCAACTTCACCAGAGAATAAAAAGTTAATGAGCCAAGTGCAACGGACCAAGAGTATTGCAGAAGTCATGGAGAAATGGATTGAGGGAATAGTCAAGGATGGGGAGAAGTATATCACTAACTCCCAGAATTTATGTGATGAGATACAGAGTCTTATTGCCGAAGTTCAAAATCAACTTGTGTTGTGGGAGAAAGAGGAAAACAAATGGCAGAACATCTTGCCTTTGTTCATGAAAATAGAAGAATATGGGGTTACCAGGTTTCTGATGGAACACTCAATCAAACTGGTAGCGGATGAATGTTAGCTCTTTGTGCCGAAGAAAACCATAATGTGGTGAGTGCTTACCGTCAAGTCTGTGATCTCCGATGCTAAGACCTTTGTTTATGAGCTCCAGGATCTCCAGTGCAGCATAGTTAATAACAACAAGGTGGTTAACCCTGACCATGATTGGCAATTGGGAATTTGCAGGTTGAACACACAGGATGCAATCAGGGCTTTCCAGATAAACATGGAGAAAATCAAAGCCAAGGGTAATTTCACTCCAAAAGATATAACAAGGGTGGCTAGGATTGAGTCCATGACCTTCATTGGAAATGATCAGTTACCGAAACATGCCGAGAAGATGGTGAGACACCGGTGCAATAAGGACGCGACGAAGGAAAAACTCAATGCGATGAAGGTTCCGAACCAATCTATTATCTAGGAGCTCACAACCACCCACGACGCCTGCGAAAGTGGAGAGGATGATGATGATGGGAAAGAAACATAATGCATTGATCCAAACCTGGTTTCCTTTATTTATGTAATTTCTCATGTTTATGCAAAGACTTCGGGACATCTATCCCAAAATACATCTTGTTGGTTTCATAACTGTTTTGGGGGAGGTCGAGTTTTCAGGGAGACCTCCCCTGTTCTAAAAACTACAAGTTAAGGAAAGATAGATAGAATGGGGGTTAGATTTGGCGAGGAATTTCAGTTAGTTTTTGTTTTTCCTCTATCTTGTAAAGTTTTTGTTTTCCTTTGTCTTGTAAAGTTTTTGTTTTGTAGAAGGAGGAATCAAACTTTTAAATATAGAATTGAAAAGGATTTATAGATGTATTATCGTGCCTTTGTCGCATAAGAATATATATATACAAAGATCATACTATTTTTGGGAGAAGGAAAATCTATGGGTTTTGAATCTGTGTAGACACATATCTTTGCATATGCTTATCTAATCAAATAACAGTAATGACCTTTCTATTGCAGAAAATTATTATTTTTCTGGTACTCCTTCCTTTGCGTGTTTGTTTTTAGGAAAAGATTTGTGTTTGCGAATAGATTCATTTTCTCTTATCTATTCGTTTCTTATTGGAATTGTGGAAATGGGGTTTTGAACTTTGATTCAGTTCCATCTCTTGTATTGAAAATATTGGAAAGATAGTTTTTCACAGAAATACGTGTGAAATATTGGCCTCTCATCCAAGAATGAAGTAGGTAGCCCTACATGCTTTCAGTTTAAAAGCTACTACTCAAATAAAATTAATTAGATTATTCCTTGGATAACTGAAATAGGGAGTTGTACCTACAGATAATTCAGAGGGAAGTGGTTTATATAACACTTACCCAACTATTTAGTTGAACACTTGTCTTTTAAAGAAGGCGACAGAGTTTAAAATTGATCATTTTAAGAAAAGACAAATCTGTTCACTAACAAATTTTTGGTGACTCTGCTGGGGAAAAGGAAATCTGAACATTCAATAGACTAGTATACCATAGACATGACAAAATTGAACTCATAACCAACAAAAATTCACAAAGTTTGTTTTGTCTAAGACACAGTTCTATAATTCAAGAGCATCGTTGAGCTTGAAATTTGCTCAAAAGAGCTTAGGAACCCTAGGGGTGATAACACTGGATTCTCATCCTTATACCAAATTGCAAAGGAGAGAAGGAATAATTGACAATTATTTTAAGGAATTGCAGGGGTTACCATTTGCCACAAACTTTACTCCCAAATGAAACACTAAAAGTAGACCTTCCTCTCCTGTCAGAATTACTCCTATACCTTCTTCTTCAAGCCATTGGCAAGCACTAATGCTTACTGGAGTTCAAGCCCCTCCTCTAGTAACCATTTATCCTTTGTTCATTATGGCCCAACCATGGGGTGCTGCTGTTGGACCTCTTGCTCTCGGAGCTCATAATCTGCTTTCAAAAGGGGCGAGGGATGTCCTACCTAAATATAATGGAGATGGAAATGTCTCAGTCGAAGAGCACTTGAATTCTTTTAATGTAGCCACTGGGATTTTGATAGTTCAATATGAAGATGTGGCTATTAGGCTTTTTTCTCAAACTCTTACTAAGGGGGCAGCAGATTGGTTCAGTCATCTGCGAGCAAGATCCATAACTGGCTGGCAAACAATGAAAACCACTTTTGAGAAAAGGTTCAAAAGTGCTGATGATGAACATGTATTACTGGATCAGCTCACACAAATGAAAAAGGGAATTCATGAGCCAATGAGGGACTATGCAGCCAGGTATAATAAGATTATCCATAAAATTCCTCAGGCCAAAAGGCCAACCGCTGATAATCAATAATTTTTCTTCATAAATTCCATGCCTCCTGATGTAGGTTTTCACCTTAGAAGAAATAGGTCGGCTGATCTTGAGACTACACAAAATGAAACTATACAACTTAAAGATGATCTAATAACAGTCGGGAAATGGAGAAAAGATGTACAAACTCCTCAAGGTCAACCTCAGGCATCTACCTCTTCCACTGACCCAGTTGTTCAACGACTTGTCAATGATATGATTGCTTTGAAGAGGCAGATACCAAAGCTTGGAAATTCCTATCCGCAGCATTATTAGGATATAAGCAGAAAAACTTCAAATTAGTATAACTATGGATGATCATTGCAATTGCCTGCTGCTCCACAAAGGTTGCAAATAGAGGCACCTCCTGATAAGGGTGTCATGTGTTCATTCCATCTTACCACAGATCACGATGGGGGTTCTTGTCTTGATATGATAAGACATGTTCAAATGTAAAACACAAAGGATGAATTAGGTGAGTTCACCGAAGTAGAGAAAATTCAAGAGGTACCTGGCGACTCTGGATCATTCTACCTTGAATATGAGTCAGATTCAGAAAGAGGTAGTAACATTTTGGCAACCCTTGAAGGTCCTGCATGTGTGATCCTAACAAGGAATCAATGAACTTCCCAGTCTTTTCCTTTTTTGAACCCTTTTGGAGGTAATTTCAAAGGTAAAGATCTCCCAAATAATAGCTTTTCCTCTCATTCAAAGACTCCTAAGGTTAGGATTTTGCAAAGGAATCATGAAGATAACAATAGCTCTTTTTCTTTCTCCTCCTTTGACATCATTGAGTTTTGTAAAGCTTCTACTGTTCAACTTCCCACTACTGAGTATTTGAAACTGAACCCAAAAGAACTAGATAAGCTAGTCAAATATGTTAAAGGAGACTCTTCTTTGGAGTCCTTGGTGCATGGATGTGTGGAGAATAGTGATTTGGTCGCTGCTGAAAAATCTTCATCTATCCCGTGCCCATTAGCTAACTTGGCTAATCCCTGTGCTTTTCATGATGATGCTAAAAATGGGCTTGAGGTTGAGGTTCTGAAACCTGAACCTTTCTACATATTCCTTCTCCTAAATGGTCAAAAGCTTAGCAATTTCATAATAGATTCAGGGGCATCAAACAACATAATGCCTTCACCCGTTGCTAGGTCTTTATGTTTAACTCTCATGAAAACATTTGGGAGATGCTTTTCGATGGATGGGAAATAGGTTCCTCTTATTAGACAAGTAAAAGACGTCTAGGTAGTGCTAGCAGCATGCCCTGATAAAAGAGTAAAACTGACTATCCTGGTTACTGACATTCCTGCAAGTTACAAGATGCTCTTGAGTAGAACTTTTTGTAAGGACCTTGGAGGTGAAATCAAGATCGACTGGTCTGAAGCTATTATTTCTCTTGGAAAATAGAAAATCAAGCTTGAACCTAAGCTGAAAAATAAGTACACTATTTTTCCTTCGGATAACCCTAAATCCCAGATTTTGTTTCAAGAATGCGAGTTTGGAAACTATCTCATCCTTGCACCTGGCGAAATGGAACCTGAAGAAGTAGTTGCCGAACTTGGTGGGTTGTGGCAGATGGAATTCGATGGAAGTTGCACCAACTCCGGCTCTGGAGCAGGGGTAGTTTTGCTGTCACCCAATGGTAATATTTTCCCTTTTTCTTTCAAGTTGGATTTTAAGAATACTAATAATACTGTAGAGTATGAGGCATTATTATTAGGATTAAATGAGGCTAGATGTAAAGGTATCAAATTGCTCAAAGTTAAAGGTGATGTAGAGTTGATTGTTAGACAGGTGAGAAATGTCTATACAATTAAGAATGACAGATTGAGACATTATAGAAATAGGGTTTGGGATGAGTTAGAATTCTTTGATGCTTTCTCAATTGAAGCCATACTGAGGGATCAAAATAGTAGGGCAGATTCGTTCGCCATTTCAACTTCACTTTTGTTACCACATCCAGACTTGAAGGATAATTCATATAGCATTGAAATGATTTATAGGCCTAGTGTCCCTGATAATGTAAATCACTGGCAAGTTTTTGATGCAGATGCTCAGATCAAAGATTTTCTGGAATGTGTTCAGTCATTCTCCCAATCATATTTTCAAGGTTCTGAAAATAACTACAAGGAGTTTAGTCCAGACCCAGATGTTGATCCCACAAATAGTTTTATTCAGCTCAAAGGCAACAAAATTCCAAAAGGGCTAGTGACTCTGGAGAGGTTTTTCACCAGAGATGATGCATTCATAGGCAAGAAAGTCCCCAAAGATGACGGGAAAGGAAGTTGCGAGAAAATAAATCTGGGTGATGAGTCCAACCCAAAAGAAGTAACAATTGGCAAGTGTTGTTCTCCGGAGGAAAAATGAATACTTGGCACACTACTGAGATAATACATTGATGTATTCGCTTGGTCCTATGATGATATAAAGGAGTTTAGAGATGGGCATTTTCAGCATTAGATTCCGTTGAAGCCAGGCGTCTCTCCCTCCAGACAAAAATTGGGAAATTTCAACCCCATAATGGCGGATGCAATTTTTAAAGAGGTTGATAAAATTCTTAAGGCCAGGATCATATATCCAATTCATCACTCTACCTGGGTAGCCAACATTGTGCCCGTAAGGAAGAAGAATGGGGAGATTCGTATTTGTGTGGATTTTCATAATTTGAATTGGGCAAGTCTTAAGGACAACTACACTTTACCCAATATGGATCATATTCTGCAGACGATATCCGGGTTAGAGATGATGTTGATGTTAGACGGTTTTTCTAGTTATAATGAAATTAGTGTTGCAGAGCATGAACAACACAAGACGACATTCATCACTCCATGGGGAACATTCGCATATAACCGTATGCCTTTCGGTTTAATAAATGTCAGAGCCACCTTTCAAAGAGCTATGGATTCCTCTTTTAAGGATTTTCAAGATAGAATTATTGTTGTTTACCTGGATGACTTGACGGTATTTTTTAAAGAGAGGAAGAACCATCTCAAGGATCTGAGGGTAGTTCTATAGCATTGTCAAGAGCATGGAATCTCCCTGAACCCAAAGAAATCAGTTTTCTATGTCACAGAGGGCAAATTGCTAGGACATATTGTTTCAAAGGAAGGAGTCAAGATTGATCCTAAGAGAGTTAATGCAATTCAACGTCTCAGTTTACCCTAAAATCGGACTGGAGTAAGGTCATTCTTTGGTCAAGTGAATTTCTTAATGAGATTCGTTCCGGAGTTTGCAGAAACTACAAAACACATCATTAGCTTGTTGAGCGAACAACATCCTTTCAAATGGACTGAAGAGGCTAGAGAGGCTTTTGAAAGAATCAAGAGTTCAGTTGCAAATGCGCCTACTCTCATTAACTCGGATTTCACAAAGGACTTTATTTTGTATTGCTATTCATCAGAACATACAATGTCTGGAATACTGTTGTAAATAGATGAAGCTGGGACGGAAGCACCTACAGCCTTCATGAGCATTCCACTCAAGAAGCATGAGCTCAAGTATTCACTTTTGGAGAAACACGCTTTTGCTGTAGTTAAAGCCATGAAACAGTTTTGGTATTACATTCCACATGCTCACTCCTTGGTTTTTGTTCCAGACTCCGTAGTGAAAAGCATTTTAACTCAGCAAGAGGTCGGACTTAATAAAAGAGCAACTTGGGTAACAAAAATCCAGGAATATGATCTAGACATTCGTCCTACAAAGATAATCAAAGGACAAGGCTTATGTAGGTTAATAGCAGAAAATGAGATGGAAATAGAAGCATAATTACCATTAACTCTTTTTGTTGGATTGCAAGATACTTGGTTCTCTGATGTGGCCTATTATTTGACTTATGGCAGCTGCCCAAGTCATTTGTCAGCAAAAGAACAAAGGAATCTTAAGTTAAAGGCCGATAAGTATGTAATTTGGCAGGATGTTTTGTACAAGAAAGGTTTGGATGGAACATACTTAAGGTGTGTAGATAAACCTCAACAACAAAAACTTCTAGAGATTTATCATGGTGAAGCCTGTGGGGGGCACTTCTTATCATCCGTCACTGCTTTCAAAATTTTGAGGAATCATTTTTATTGGCCAGGCATGTTTAGGGATGCATATATTTATGTTAAGGAGTGTGAGAAATGCCAACTCTTTTATGGGAAGCCACATTTAGCGGCCCTGCCTTTAAGGCATGTGATAGTAGATGAACCTTTCAAACAGTGGGGCATTTATTTCACAGGGCCGATTAACCCTCATTCTAGTGCTAGTCATATGTACATTTTGACAACAACTGACTACTTTACCAAGTGGGTGGAAGTCATTCCCACTAAAAAGGAAAACTCAGAGGTTGTGTGTAACTTTCTCAAAGATTACATCCTAGTTCATTTCGGGGTTCCCCAAAAGATTGTTGCAGATAGCGCATCGTATTTCTCTTCTGAGGAGTTAACTATGTTTTGCTATGAGCATCAAATTTTTCTCTTGTATTCCTCTGATTACTTTCCATAGGGTAATGGACTGGTAGAATCCAGCAACAAGAACCTGATAGCTATCATGAAAAAGTTGGTTGATGAAAATGCTCAAAACTAGCATAAGAAGGTATATGAAGCTTTGTGGGCAGACAGAACCATGCCTAAGAGGGCCATTGGAATGGCACCTTTTGAGCTTGTGTATGGGGTTGGTGCAAAAATTTCTTTACCTCTGGAATTATCAGCAGCCAAGTTGCAGATAGTAGTGGAAGATTCTTTCTCTTAGAATGCTTTGGAGAAAAGAGTTATGTACCTGATGAAGTTGGAAGAAGAGAGGGAGATGCTGGTGGACAGAATCATGGAGCATCAGAGTAGAGTGAAGAGGATTTTTGACAGGGAAGCTCAACCAAGAGGTTTCCTAAAAGGAAGGAGCCAAAGGGTGCTCATGGCAAGTTTGATTCATTATGGAAAGGCCCTTTCAAGATCTGTGAAGTGGTGGGACAAAATGCTTGTAGACTCAACTACTCTGATGGAACGGTTATACCATATACCTACAATGGACAAGATCTCAAACTCTACAAATTGTAAGTTATATAGTCAAGAGTTTCTATATATAGTAGCTTAGGTGTTTGTTTAAGTTGTGGGTCTCCTTTTCCTTTCCCCTGTTTTTTTTTTTTGGGTCATGCGAAACCAGAGATAAGGAGTTGTTTTCATTTTCCTTCGCAAAATACAATCCCCAGTCAGAGCCAATGTTATTGTGTCATTTATTCCTCATGACAAGAGCGAGCCATCCTATAAAAATTCCATTCAGAGTCCTTGTCCTTCTTGTAACACCTCGGTTAAAGCCCTTAGTATGTTTGTAAATCGTCTTTCAATCAAAAATGTCGAGTTTTAGTAATTGGTTGAACTCTGTGAACATGTTGAACCATCTTGAACAAGGTGCAATAGGTTCATTTAGGTTGCACAGGTTCCTAGGTGTTCAGGGAGGTTTTCATACTAACATTTTCTTCAAGTGTCTTGCAGCGGCTCTTTTAAAGGTTTCTTGTTCGGTAATGTGTTACATCATCTCTCTCCAGGTGTTGAACTCATTGAACCAAGTTCAAGAGGTTCAAATGTGTTCAACATGTTCAACATAGCACAATTGTCAACAACTTGGCATATAATTAATATTCTCGGCAAAGATTTTCCTTGAGCGCGATATACACCTTGAACTACTTGAACTCTAATGAAGTCTGTTCAGGATGTTCATATGTGTACGAAGTTGGTGGGTTCTGCGGGTTAAATGATTTGATGGTGCATTCATTGCCAAATATGAGGAAGGTGAACAATGTCTTAAGTGATGTCAATCCTTGGCTTTTTGAAGTAAGTAATCATTTCGAGAACTGGTAGTTACTTCAAAAATGCCGCCATGCATTCAATGCATGTGTGCGATGTCCAATCCACAAACTTAACACACTCAGATTGACAAATTGGAATTATTGCATTTAATGGTTCTGTATCATTGCCCTCACTATAAGGTATGAAGGATTATTAGTGCTCTGCATCTTATTCCTCACTGTTGTGGTTTTGTTTTTCCTGGATAGGAGTCTTGTTTGCTACTAGTCGTTGTCTGGTTGTTCAACTATGAAGGTGAGTCCTTTCCTTGTTCTCTCTAGTAGTTTTTACTTGCATTTTCTATCTCATAGAAAGGTTTGCTACAACCAATTAAGGCTTATTGCTTTGAATTATGAAGTCCACACTGCATTTGTTCATAAATGTTTTTAGTCTTGTATGCACTGAACCCATAGTTAGTGATACCAACCTAAAAGGGGAAAATCTTGAGGTTTTAAAAGAGAGGGTGTTCAAAGGAATCGATAAATCTTTTGGTGTGGAGATTTTGAGTAGCGGTCTCATAGAATCCGTAGCTTTTCCCCTAGCCATTGCCTGCCCAGAATTGATTCAGGAGTGTATTACTAGATACGACCCAGTCTCTGAGACCATTAGGAGAGACAATGGTGAAACCCTTCTTGCTATAAATCATGAAGTAATTTCTTTCGTCTTCAAGATACCTGATTACCAGTTCTCCAACTTTTCCCCAGCTCAGTCAATCACCGAGTTCAATGCAGACATAACGAAACACCATAACAACATAGCAAAATTCTGGTTGAAGGTTCCTCAAAGAGGTGGTTTCAAATTACCCAAGAATCCTAATAAGAATCACATGTTGCCGCACATTCACGATGTTATGCTTTTGTTGCACTGGGCCAAAGGGTCCGCTAAAGCTTACAGCTTCGATGACTGGATTTATTGCTATGTGCAGCTGGTTTTAGAAGGGAAGCAGTATCTTGATTGGGCTGAATTAATTGCTGATTCAATGAGGGAACAACTAAGTATGGCTAAACAGTTCAAAAAGAACTTCTTTATGTCTTCATACCTCTTGTATTGTTTAGCATGTGTTAAGGAGTTAGTTGGAATACCAAAATAGCTCACTGCGAAGGATGTTCCCGTATATGAGTTCTATCCCATGTTGCAAAAGGATAAGGCCTTGCAGGATTTCAGAAGGGTGCACAATGCTTTTCTGGGTGACTTGTGCCATGAATTGAAGAATATGAAAGCCAAAAGAATCTCTGAGGATGCGCAGACATTGATAAAGAGGTTTGGCAGTTTCTATATCAAGTTTTCACGCTTTTGTTACATAAGGATAGGCGGCTTTGAAGAGGAGCCCTTCAAGCTCCCTCATTTTTGTTCAGATTGCTTTGTTCTGGCAGAGATATGCAGGTAGCTGACCTCTGTAATAAAAAAGGCACAACCCAGGGATAAATGGGAGGGTCATTTCCCCATCCAATTGGGTGTGTTGTCCTGTAGTTCAATGTCCAATGCTTTGAGTATTGGAAAGATCTCAAGAATTTCAATTTTTCCCTGTATCCTGAAAGGAAAGGTTTTGATAATAAGGGTTTTTCCTGAAGTCTTGGTCTAATGCTATACCTCCAAATACAGCAATTAGAAGACTTCTGGGAAGATTGTAGTGATGAGCTCAAGGTTTTTAAAAAGAGAAATATGAGGATGGTGTTAGAACAAGTTGTTTCATTATGGGTAAAGCTGGACATTAAAGGGTTCGAAGAGGATTATCTAGAGCTATTCGAACCAGGATACTTAGCTCGTGCAGAAACTGAAATGCCTCCAATCAACTGGGACAAGGAGGGGAAATATGATATATAGTTAAGGATCAAAGGAGTTTTGGAGATGATCATGGCATGGGTTTCCAGGAAGAAAGCAGTGAAATTAGGCGTTAAGTCTAATTCAGTGAGAAGTAATGAGGTCTCTCTACATTCACAAAAGCGTCTTTCTAACAATGCTTCTATGCCTGTTCATGCAGGTAAAGATAAAAAGCCGCCCTAGCTTAGACATTGGTCTAATTTAGCTTTAGATTTTTGTACTCCTTGACATACCCTGTCTCAAAGTGCTTCTCAATGAAAGATGGATCAAGCAAAGGATACAGGGCTAAAAGATACGATTCTTGATTGTAAGGAAGTTAAGTAGCGGAAACAACTTCCTACACTAACCTTGAGAGGAGGGTAATGCAAAACTTTTTCAGATCATTACAACAGTTACATAAAATAGAAATAGATATAATAGCAATCATACCACAACACAATGATTTACGTGGGGAAAACCCTTTCGGGAGAAAAACCCCACCCTCCAAAAGCAGCTCAATATTTTATTCAGCAATCAAAAACAGATTACAAAATACTTGCAGAGCAAGCTCTTCGCAGGAGTAGCACTAATCAGAGATTCAGAGACAACTCAATAGCCATAAGACTCTTACACACAACCTCTATCTCACACACCTCATAAATAGGAGATACAATACAAGAAACCGTCAAACGGTATTACAAAACCATGGGCTAAAACCACCCAATAAGGTGTAGCCGACCTTATCTCCCTTCTATGACATGTTAAAGCACACATCAACACGTGTCGCTCCCTTTTACAGCTCATTTATGTATCCGATACAAATTATTTTTCCTATTTCAGGAGTACAAACTTCCGGAGGCCATAACTTGAGAACCGGGTGTCCGATTGACGAACCGTTTGAAGCGCCGGAAAGCTCGCAAAGTGCTCTATCACCTCGTAACCTGCTTCGCCAGTTACGGAAACTTTTCAGGGCGTTTCAGAGCCTCTAAAGTCCCCCAAATTAAGTTTAAACATTTTATTGCACCCCTCCAAGACGAAAACTTTAATATCTTCAAAACTAGCTGTGACCTTGCGACGCAACTTTACCGGAATGCTTATCTAGCCAACCAGAAGCTTCAGGGAGAGTTTTGCACCATTTCGTGCTCAAATGAAAACTTACTATAAATAGTAACCTCACATAAATGCAAGGTTGAGACACCATTTTTCCCAACATTGATGCCCAAATATTTGAAGTTGAAGACCTAGATAGCGATGTTGCTAATGCCCTAGATTCTCATATGGTGACTGTGGCTATGACACCACCTTCTAAAGCGATTGAAGGAACAACCAGTTCTAGTGCAACTCCTAAGTGGTTGACCACCTCGGTGAATAGAAAGCGGAATTTTCTTCCCGTGACTATTCCAATTTAGGAAATGGTCGTTAAGTACACAGAGAAGGGCCCCAAGCCAAAATGGTTCAAAATCACCGCCTGCCTGGACAATGATGAAGGAATTGGAAAATGGGTCACTGAAATTGCCTCATACAAACCCAAGGAGGAAAACAAGGAAGCAAGCCCCGATGTTTTTGAGATCACGAAGGTGGAGCTAGGAAAAATGAGTAGGGACTTAGATGATCATTTCTTCTAGGTATCAGCAAAGAAAATGCTCACCAGATCGGAGAAGGATGGGTAGGAAAACAGAGAGCTAAAGCAACACATAAATATTCTTGCCCAGTTCATCAACAACATTGGTTGCTTTGGGGCACTCCCTATATCTCATGCTATAGAGAACTTCGACCCAACATCACCAGAGAATAAAAAGTTAATGAGCCAAGTGCAACGGGCCAAGAGTATTGCAGAAGCCATGGAGAAATGGATTAAGGGAATAGTCAAGGATGGGGAGAAGTATATCACTAACTCCTGGAAGTTATGTGATGAGATACAGAGTCTTATTGCCGAAGTTTAAAATCAACTTGTGCCGTGGGAGAAAGAGGAACACAAATGGCAGAACATCTTGCCTTTGTTCACCAAAATAGAAGAACATGGGGTTACCAGGTTTCTGATGGAACACTCAATCAAACTGGTAGCGGATGAATGTTAGCTCTTTGTGCTGAAGAAAACCATAATGTGGTGGGTGCTTACCTTCAAGTCTGTGATCTCTAGCACTAAGACCTCTGTTTATGAGCTCTAGGATCTCCAGTGCAGCATCGTTAATGACAACAAGGTGGTTAACCCTAACCATGATTGGCAATTGGGAATTTGTGGGTTGAACACACAGGATGCAATCAGGGCTTTTCGGATAAACATAGAGAAAATCAAAGCCAAGGGTAATTTCACTCGGGAAGATATAACAAGGGTGGCTAGGATTGAGTCCATGACCTTCATTGGAAATGATTAGTTACCGAAACATGCTGAAAAGATGGTGAGGCACCGATGGAATAAGGCAGTAGTGAAGGCAAAGCTCAATGTGATGAAGGTTCCAAACCAATCTATTATCCAAGAGCTCACAACCGCCCACGATGCCCATGAAAGCAGAGAGGATGATGATGATGGGAAATCAACATAATGCATTGATCCAGGCCCAGTTTCCTTTATTTATGTAATTTCTCATGTTTATGCAAAGACTTCAAGACATCTGTCCCAAAATACATCTTGTTGGTTTCATAACTGTTTTGGGGTAGGTTGAGTTTTCAAGGAGACCTCCCCTGTTCTAAAAACTATAAATTAAGGAAAGATAGATAGAATGGGGGTTAGATTTGGTGAGGAATTTGAGTTAGTTTTTGTTTTTCCTCTGTCATGTAAAGTTTCTATTTTGTAGGAGGAGGAATCAAGCTTTTAAATTTGGAATGGAAAAGGATTTATAGATGTATTATCGTGCCTTTGTCGCATAAGAATATATATATACAAAGATCATACTGTTTTTGGGAGAAGGAAAATCTATGGGTTTTGAATCTGCGTAGACACATATCTTTGCATATGCTTATCTAATCAAATAACAGTAGTGACCTTTCTATTGTAGAAAATTATTATTTTTCTGGTACTCCTTCCTTTGCGTGTTTGTTTTTAGGAAAAGATTTGTGTTTGCGAACAGATTTAGTTTCTCTTATCTATTCATTTCTTATTGGAATTGTGGAAATGGGGTTTTGAACTTTGATTCAGTTACTTCCATCTCTTGTATTGAAAATATTGGAATGATAGTTTTTCTTAGAAATACGTGTGAAATATTGGACTCTCATCCAAGAATGAAGCAGGCAGCCTTACATGCTTTCAGGTTAAAAGCTACTACTCAAATAAAATTAATTAGATTATTCCTTGAATAATTGAAATAGGGAGCTGTACCTACAGAAAATTCAGATGGAACTGGTTTATATAACACTTACCCAACTGTTTAGTTGAACACTTGTCTTTTAAAGAATGCAACAGAGTTTAAAATTGATCATTTTAAGAAAAGACAAATCTATTCACTAACGCTTGCTAACTAATAGTTCTTTTACATTAGGTAGATACCCACTAAAAAATCTTTTAAAAATATTACAAAGTCTCATTACCGAGTAACCAAAGGGCTTATCAAAAGCACAATCACTTTGCAGACTAATACACAAATGTGGAAATCCTATATTGCACATATCTACTATTTATAAATACTTTGATTAGCTGCTAGCAAACAGTTCTTTTGCATTTGGGTAGATACGCAATAAAAAATCTCTTAACAAGATTAAAAAGTGTTGTTGCACAGTAACCAAAATATTGAGCTGATATTCATGTAATTTCTGATCACTTTCAATATATAACAGTATTCAATCAGATTCAAATTTTAATGCAAGGTAGCCTTTTGTCAAACCTAACCACCATAACAACTTGTAATGCGTAACTGCTACTTTTGGAAATTGTTTGACTAGTGGAACACTCTGATTCTTGCCTAAAGTCATTCAGGGCTAATCAAGAGAACGATCACTCTGCAGAATGACACTTGGATGTGTAGAATGATTATCTAATCTCAGGTGTATTTTGAATGTTATGCACATGTTCTTACAAGTTAGCAAATAGAGATTGAATGGTGATGCTTCAACTCCATATCCAAACTACAAATTTAACCATCAGCTTGCCTAATATCATATACAGTGAAACTCTGAACTAAAAGCACAATAATTCAACATAGAAATTTAAAAATATACAACATGATTTTTGAATAATTGTAGGAAAAGATCATACTACAAATTTTGAGAGATACTTCCAGTAGCATACAAACATCTTACCAATAGTTCCATATAATTTATAAAATTGTACAACTCTCTTAAATAAGGAAATTAGAAACCTCGATGTCTAAATAGTTTGACCTGGAAGCAATCTCCATTCTAGTGGTTGCAATTATAAAATGGGATTGATAACCATCAAACTAAGGAGGTCTAACTTGCTTATTCATTTAAAAAAAAATGAAGAACAAAGAAAAATCAATTGTGATTAATATGATGTGTAAGTCAACGTAATCTGTGCATTCATGGTGTTGTTCTGTGTAAAACGGTGGAAGAGGCTCTTCCGTAATCTGGGCCGCTTGTGCTTTGAAAAGGGTTCTCTGCTGTCTGCCGGATGCTTTGCTTAGAGAAGAAATGTCGCGTCCCTGCTTCGTTCAATTCCTGCCAACTGCAAAATTTAAGATGACATTAAATGTGAATTTCCCTTTAATAAATGAGAATTGTAATGGGGGTACTAAATAGAGAAAGTGGCTATGAGCGAACTTACATTGCAGCCCAGCGAGCAAAACCAAAATGAATCCAGAAGACTTCGAGCACATATTTCACAAGTATTTGTCATGCATTTTTCAGGCCTCGATTGGGGTCTCTCATTGAGAAACACATTCCTTGCACTGTTGATGATATATGTCTGCACACCGCTTATGTCCAGAACTTTCTGAATATCTGAAACGCGAATAACATTGAGGTAGGAGGACCGCCGTATCTGCACACTGGAAAGTAGAAAAGCTTAGCCATTTCTGAAAACCAAAAATCAAAACCAGAGGCTTAAAAATCACAAAGAACACAAATAAAGGCCAAAGCATGCAAAAGAAATTAAGCCCCAATCGCCAAGTTTCTGTCCTAATTATTATCTGTCACTGCACCTACGGTGATCTCCGGAAGTTTTGGAGATTCGAAAGTTTTGCAGGCCCTGTCCTAAGGAGGAGTGCCTTCTCTCTTCTTGATATATGAGAGAGCAGCTACCGGCCATCTCCATTGCGAATACGAGGCAGCAAAAATACATTGTATAAAAATTTAGCTTAAAAGAATACAACTTCTTATATTATATAGCAGAAAATAAACCTATGCATAAATTTTTAGCAATTTAGTTGGCTGTAGAAAGAAAGATTAATCACTGTTTAAAAAGCTATGCCTCCACTATAGTTTCCTGCAGGCAGGAACTAATAAGCTTCATCATAGCGCAAGAAACAATTACAAAAAGCCGAAACATACCAATTTTCACAATGAGAATAGATTTTTCTGAGGCCTTAAGAAGAGAAAAGACAACTTTCAGGGAAGAGAATGAGATTGTGATGAGCAAAAACTTGTTTATTTACGGCTCAAATTCAAGAATCTCTCAATGAATTTATGTTACATTGTGATTGTGGAGCTTTCCTGCCATGAATTAATGTTACAAAACTATTATCTTTATTCTGACAATATGTTCACTAATTTTCAACATCCAAAATCCTCCATCTTCTACTCTCTACATTTGTTCACTAATTTTCAAAATCCAAAATCCAATATGTTCATTAATTTTTACTAATTTTCTAGTATTTTGTTTACTGCTACATGATGAATCCGGTAGGGCAAAATAAATGATTAAAGAAAAACGACGTTTGTTGGTTCGTGCTCCATTGCAAATCGTTCAAAGTATATAAGAATAGAAACCCGGTTTGAATGAAGAAATCAAATTTAACTATTTCATCTGAATTAAAATTGCATAGACTTAAAGGTGTCAGAAGAGGATAACCTTTGCATTAAGAAATGTGGGTTTTTCGGTACTGCTGAGAATATGAATATGTGTTCTTTCTGTTACAAAAAATATATGGAGAAACAATCGTTAGCTGAAAAGGCGGCAAATAAAGCGAAGCGGAAAGAAGAGAGCGAACCAGCAGATAAAAAAGCAGAAGAAAGTGAGAAAGGAACAGATATAGAGAAAGGAGGAGAAATGGAGAAAGAGGTAACAGAGTGCAGATGTTTCAACTGCAATAAGCGTTGCAGACTGGGTGTGAGTTTTAAGTGTAGATGTGAAAATATATTTTGTAGCAAGCACAGATATCCAGAAGAACATAATTGTTCTTTTGATCACAAGAGATTTGGGCGTCAGAGTCTTGCAAAAAATAATCCCCTAATCAAGGGTTCCAAGATTGACAAACTATAATTTAATTCTTGATGTTAGGATAGACTGTTATGATCTATATGTGTGCTTTTTGTCTAATATAAATTGAATTGAATGAAGTAGTGTATTAGTTAGGGATATGGGTGGTTATAATTGAAAGAAATGTAATTTAAAAGTTTAAGTTAATTAGATTGTAAACAATCAAGGATCGATTAAATGGAGAGGGGGTTTCTTCTTCATATAAGTCGTAAGATTTTAAAGCAAGGGGTTATGCATAGTTAGTAAGACAATTAGAATCAAATTAATGTAAAAGAATTAAGTTTTTGGATTGGTTTAGTGTGGTGGAGGAACTAGCAACCAAAGACCAATGTATTGATCCTTGGGGTGATAGAATTACTTGTATATGTCATAAGTATCAAAGACCAAGTATATTTAAATATTTCATGAATGAGCAAATATATATGCTTTATACTAAAGTGGAAAATATCTTCAAGAAAGCTTTGAGAAAGTTTTATAATTTGTTAGAACATTGGTTAATTCCATATAACAATCACACTAGAAAATGTATCATCAAATATAGATGTAAATCCTCAAAATTTTCTTTACAAACCCACAAAAACTTTCAAGTTAGTGAAAGGCTATGTATGCAAACACCTTCTTAGAAATAATAATACTTAAAATTGTATGGAAATAAATTTTAATTTATAGAGTTGATGCCTTATTCTACTTAGTATAGAGGAAATAAGAACTCTATAACAATACAAATTGGATAAGTCTTAACTTCATTAAGAGAATCTTTATTTATAGCTCATTTCTATTACCTTGGAGTTCTCGAAAACCTTAACATTTGATAATATTGTGCACCTAGACATCAAATATCATTTAGATTTGTTGCAAAATCATAGTAACAACCACCTAGTTTAGACATTAAATTCCTTGAAAGATAAATGATAGAACTTTAATTAGCAAACTTTACAAGAATTTAAAATATTAGACTTACTTTAGGTTTACATGATGTCACATATCACCAATACAATAGAACATGTTGTAATGTGATTTCTCTCCTAGGTTGAGAGGAAACCCCGTTTTAGATATACAATTGATCATGTCTATAATAAATATGAATCCTAATGGTTTAGAATGCCACATAAGTGCTTGCAAGCAGCTTTAAAAATAGCTCCAATCATGTTTATAGCCTTTCTAAATGATATTAGATTCATTACATGTTATAAATTTATTTCTCCAGCTACCTCCTTAAGCCAATACCTTAAACAAAAATATAGTTATAGATCTGTACCATATTGCTTTAATGACTTCATTTTTCTCATAGAAATCCCCATTAAGTAGGTGCATAATGTTGAATCATTCCTTAGTCAAATTCAGTTTGTGTTAAAGTATCAACCTCCAACTTCCACTTGCCACTATATATTACTTCCCTCCTTGGTATGGTCTTCTTCACTTGAAAATATATAAATTAAGATAGAGTAAACAATGAAACTATATTGAAAATTTTATGCATATGAGATCATAATCATGAAAAATGAAATGAAAATAGAAATAATTACCAAAGAGGATACAAAATATATATTTTTAAAGGTTTATTAACAACCTCACAAGAATATGGGTGCTTAAAACGCCCATAACATCCAATATGCTTGTAGAATAAACATTAACTTCTTGTTGATAAATAATTAATTATCATAGCAATAAAATCCTAATGGTAAAAAATAATCACTATTGATGTTGAATCCCTCATCCATTATGAGTGACTTACATATAATATTAGTATTAATTAAATACATAGGATTTAGAAGGTCGATGACACCTTGCTTCTAATATTATCCCACTTG
This sequence comes from Cryptomeria japonica, assembly GCF_030272615.1. NCBI lineage: Eukaryota > Viridiplantae > Streptophyta > Pinopsida > Cupressales > Cupressaceae > Cryptomeria > Cryptomeria japonica. Next base: position 226,569,591 of record NC_081409.1, read on the forward strand.
ACATCATACATTATAAATACATCCATAGGAAAACATAAATGAACTAATTACAAGGCTCATGGACTTCTTGTACCATGTAAATTTTTATACACAACTAGAGGTTTGCTAAGTGAATAAATAACATTCTCTTAAGTTTTTATCTTCTTTAGCTATATTTGTCTATTAATAACTATTTCAAAAACAAAATGGTATTATCCATTGTCAGTTATTGTTGCAAAGATTAAGAGTGCATCATGAAGTTGTAGACTTCAAGGGATCAACCAAGAACTAAACCAACCACAAGAGAATGCCAAAACATGAACAAGAATGAACCAATAAAAATTAAATTGAAATGAATGAGATGAAATTGATATGATACTTGATGGAGGTATAAATGCAACTACCTTGTTACAAATATTAGATGCATGATGCATTTTTAATTAATATTAAATAATGAACTATGACTCACATCTATCTAAAATGACACTTAGGATAACTAATTTATAAACAATATTAAATAAAATTTACATGTGAGATCTAAGCTATCCTAAGTAATCTTAGCAATGTGAATAGGTCCTAAATATGAACTAGTTAGGATATAACCTTATTGACACCAACACTCTCCCTTTCGTGCAACTTAGGTAGAGAAATTATTATGAAAAATGATGCAAGTCTAATATAAGAGTACAATATATGGGTTTGGACATCTAGGCAATTTTGGGTACCTATGCATAAATAACCATGCAACTAATCTCTCACAAACAGGGAAATGGAGAAAACCTTGTGGGATAAAACTCCTCTCCAAAAAAGAGATATGAAAATCATGTACAAGTGAATGATGAAGTGATGTACATGGAGGTCTCAACATCAATACCCCCCAGAAGAGGGAAAGAGAAAGACCATGTAGCCTCTCCCCTCCCCCCCTCCCCCCAATAATGAAGAATTGTTTGCAATAATGGTAATTATTTGAAGGAAAAACATAATACAACACTTTCAAACCACTTGTCTCCCCGTAGGGAGAAACAAAACCATGTATACATGTAGGCATGCTTGCCATATAGGATATGTTGGAAATGATGGAAATTCTAAGAATGAAGGTGATCTCTTCGAAAGTTACTCACATGTCTCCTTGTTCAAGTGATATGATGATTCCCCAATCAAACAAGAAAGTGACAAGATGGAAGTATACATGGAAATTGATGTAGAACAAAATCCAAAGATGAATATGTTGAGGCAACATGAAGGTAATGGCTATCATTAAGGAAGAGATATAACCTCTCAAATATATCCACCTTATAAAGAATCCCATCAAAGAGGGAAAAAAATAATTTTATCTTTAAAATCATATGCCTATGTTCAGTTTTTTAATTTTTAGTCATCACCAAAAGCTTCAAAATGTAAATAAAATTTAGCGTCTACTTATTTTCTAAATGGAATCTTGGAAGAGAAAGATTTCTAAGAAGAGAACAAGTGGTCTAGATATCATGTCCACCACTTTGTTAGTGTGAGATTTTGCCAAGATCAAGAGGCAATGGAAAGCACAAATAAGAGAGAACAAAATAGATGATAGAAATAAATTGTATACTATCAAGATGAAAATACTGATCAACTAGATCATCAACCGTTACATACAATGAATATGAGCCTACTTATATAGGCAAGGCTATATGGATATGTGAGCACACAAACATGACATGTGGCTCAGTAAGAAATAAGGGTAGGTAGGAAATAGGTGTGGGTAGGTACGAGAAAAAATAAAATATTCCACATGAGGTGGATCACCCACTGAAGGTGGAGTGTAACAACAAGATCAACACCATAAAAGGTAGAAATTCTCCTACGTACACTATCCCAATGTGGCACAAACACCCAAGTGTCTCATACCTAAACTACTATGAAATGTATTTCCTAAGTAAACTTAAGTAAGGTGTAATAATATCCAAGATGAATAATTATTTACACCAACACTCCCCCTTAAGTGAAACTTAGGGGAATGCACTTATGTCTACAATGCAAGTAAGTAATATAAGATGGGTCCTGAATACTAGGCCATGTTAGGTACCCATGTACAAATGCATGCATGCAAACCAATGCAATGAAATCTCTCACAAAGTGGGGAAAGAGAGAAAAACCCAATGGGAAAAAACCCTCCACCAAAAGAGAGATGAAAACTAGATACAAAGAACTCTCATAAAAGAATGTGAAGGACAAAACCCCATGTGAGGAAAAAGTCCCCCCCATATGAGAGAAGAAGAAGAAGAGAGACTAGGAAGCCCCTCCTCAATGTGGAATCTGCACCAATGATAGAATCTTGATGAATGAAGAAAATGCTCCATGAACATCGAACAACATTCCTCCCCTTAGGAAGAAACAAAACCAAAAGTGTGTCCATGAAGTCTCCCCAATCATGAAGGAAAGATGTATGAAAAAAACTCATGATGAATGGAATCTCTGAAAAATTGCTCAAGTGTCCCCATGTTGATGTTGAAAGATACCCCTCCAAAGGTGGTAAACTGTGCCACACTGCTAAAAAAGGCACTCCAAGATCTAGTGGAGATGGATGTATAACAATGTAACATATCCCAAAGACTCACATGTCTCCTCAAAAGATAAAGAGACCTTCTCCAACTGCTATACATAAGTATCCACAATCATGTCAACCTCAAAAGAATGATCATGTAGAGAATCAACAAGAGGTTCAGAGTGTGACCTCACAATAATAAAAGAAGGATCATCTTCACCAAAGAGAACATGAATGTCATCAATGATGTCTCCCAAATATGCAATGTAGGATTCCACAAACAAACCTGCAATGTTTGTCAAGTAATCATCCCATGAATTTGAAGCTGGAAGACAATGAATATCCTACTACACTGAATCACATAAAGGCAAAACTGTCTGACTATCTGCATCATTAGGTACAATAGGTGATCTGATATCAATATGAGGAGATGAAATACAAGACTCAAGAATGGGGTCACATGTGAGAATCCCCATGTTTAAGTGCCCAAAGTTCTCCTCAAAATCTGAACCATCACAAGAAGTATGGTCATCATGTGTAAAATCATCAAATGTGAAATCATCATCATCAACAAAATCTAAAAAGGAGTATAACTGAGATGCATGATCAACACCCCAGTCACAATGATAGCTCTAGTCTCCAAGTCTATAATGAAAACTGACCCAGGTGTGAACTCCACAACTCTCTTAGTTGTGCCATGTGTGATTTGATAGATGGAAAGGAGATTGTTTGTCAAGTGTGGTACACACAACACATCATTGAAGGAGCTATCCCCAATGTCAATAGATCCTTTTCCAGTCACATCCATGTATGTATGATTGCCCATCAAAATCTGCGACATGGTGCAAGGCTCAAATGTAGAGAACATAGACTACAAAGATGCCATATGATGAGAAGCCCCTGAATCTAGAAGTCATCTCTCTGAATTATGACTTGTTGTAGCACAAAGAGATTTTCCTTTTCTTGTCCCAAAAGAGTGAGTCTTCCCAATTATAGAAGCCATGAATTCTTTCCCTTTTCCTTTTGAATGTGAGAAAGTGGAAGTTGATGAATCATCCTTCTTGTAGACATTAGGAAAATCAATGTTATTATTTTTGAGGATATGTGTGAGCTCATCAATCTTCTTAGAATGGCAACAACGCTCCTCATGACCAAAATTTTTACAATAGGCACAAGTAGGTCTCTCCCTCTTTGGTGAGTTATCCCTCTTGGAAGAGGATTAATCTCCTTGTTGTGGAGAGGATGATGCTTTTTCCTTAGGCCTTGATTGTCATTTCTTCTTGTTTGAGTTATCCTTTTCTTGATTTCCTTTGTTCCCTCGATTTTCCCCTAATGCTTGAGACTTAGAAGCCTTAAGAATGCCCATGCTTATCAACTTAGTTTGTTCCATCATCAACATTTTAGTGAAAGTATCAAATGTAGGCATTATGTAGCTTGAACCCATTGTCATCTTATGGGTTTGGAAACTAGAAATAAATGTTGAAGATCAAATGAGTACCCTTCTTATCAATTCCACAATCCTTGAGTTGTGCCCTCAACTCATTTGCCTTAGTGACATAATCTTGTATAGTATCAAAGATCTTGGGATCTAGCATGGTGAGATCACTATCAATCTGATATCTCCTAATCTCACTAACTTGACCATACAAGTCTTGAAACTTTTTCCAAGCATCCTTGATTAGAGTACACTTCTCAATATGAAAAATGAGGTCCTTTGATACATACTTTCTTAAGGTACCAATTGCCATGATATTTTTAGTGACCCAATCTAAGTGACCAACTGGATCAACCTTAGGATCAGCGGGAGCAACAATAGTTCCATCAATATAATGAGTTAGTCCTTTTTCCATAAGTTTACTCCATGCATCAATTTTCCAAGTAGCATAATTATGAGGAGTTAATAGAGGAAAATTAGAAGAACCCATAGCAGCAAAAAGGAAGGAACACAAGAGCACAAAAGCACAAGAGACACCCTCCAAATTCACACAATCAAAGTACCCCCCAAAAAATGATGATTTTGGCACTCTATATGTAGTGCGTGTACAATAGGTCACTTGCAAAAAATTGCAAGGTGGACTTCTGATTTTATTTTACAACTACCCCAATAGGCTGAGAACTACAAAGCAAAAGATCAGAAAGATAGATCTATGCAATACAAATGCCAAATTGGCTAAATAAGACCATATGATGAAAGTACAATTTCTACCCAAAATTGCTGAAAACTCATAGCAGATTATGAAAGTAGATGAAATATTATGCACTTTTTAAAAAATGGCACTTGAAAAGGAGTCCATATGAGCCCAAATGAAGCCTCCAAAGTTGTAAAAATCAGGATTTCATGACTTTTGAAAAACCTGTATCCAAAAATCCGAAAAAATCTGGCACCATTGTACATATCACAAAATTCTAACCCAAAACAAAAAAAAATTCTCAAAAAATGGAATCCAGATGAGTGAGATATTGCTATTTGAAAATTGCCTGCAAAATTATAATTTCTGGAAACTTTTTGCCATGGCTTCAAACTTCAAATGCCTCTAGATTTGGCCTGCGAAGTCTAATTTGGATGAAACAAAAGGCAAAAGTGACTTTATTGGACCTCCTCAATCTAATCATTACCTTAGATTTGACCCATCAAGCTTCAATAATAACCTGCAATAGAAAGCTCCAAAATGCAAACCCCAAATAGCATCAAATTTCTCTCAATTGGCAAATCAATGACACTCCAATGGCTCTGATATCATGTGAGATTTTGCCAAGATCAAGAGGCAATGTAAAGCACAAATAAGAGAGAACAAAATAGATGATAGAAATAAACTGTATTCTATCAAGATGAAAATACTGATCAACTGGATCATCAACCATTACATACAATGAATATGAGCCTGCTTATATAGGCAAGGCTATATGGATATGTGAGCACACAAACATGACATGTGGCTCAATAAGAAATAAGGGTAGGTAGGAAATAGGTGTGGGTAGGTACGAGAAACAATAAAATATTCCACATGAGGTGGATCACCCACTGGAGGTGGAGTGTAACAACAAGATCAACACCATAAAAGGTGGAAATTCTCCTACACACACTATCCCAATGTGGCACAAACACCCAAGTGTCTCATACCTAAACTACTATGAAATGTATTTCCTAAGTAAACTTAAGTAAGGTGTAATAATACCACAAATGAATAATTATTTACACCAACAGTTAGTTTCCCATGATTGTACTTGAAGACTAATGGAATTGTTGTAAGAATGTCATCCACTCATTATAGTGTGATTGTTGCAACTTTATTCAAGATTGTAAATAATATAGTTGTTACTGATTAGTGTACATGCACCATCATTTCCTTTTCTATTATATATCACTTCTATTTATTTACCACTATAATGATTGAATTTAGTTTTTTTAATATGTACTATAATTCATGATATTAACTCTAAATATTTCTAGATGATAAGAGATTTTCCTACCCCCTCATACAAAAACACAATACCCATAGTGTAATCACTTACATCCAAATTTTGACTTTGAAAAATTGTTGAATAGTTTAAAGTGCACAAATTAGACCCATGCTTAGCTTTTCTTCAATAAATTTAATTTAATTTTTTTACTATCTTAATTATACTTTTCTTCAATGTCCATGAAAGCAAGTAATTGGGTTGACATATACAAAAAATATTTCACAAACTTCTAGATTTATTGAGTTTCTCAAACAAGACTCCTTAATTGATAATTATTACCAGTATTTGACCACTTTAAAATAAATTCGAGTTGGGAGGGACTCATTTCTCCTCTCGATTGATAATCACATGACCAAAATACACCAACATATTTGTGCTAAACTCACATTTTTCTCATTTAACAAGAGTTGGTTCTTGTAAAGAATATTAAACACTTTTTTTAGATGTGAGAGAATTTCTTCATATACTATATTAAACAACTTATATCTTAAGAAAAAAAACAAAAAGAAACTATCAAAGGCCTTAATATATTATTTATTAGAAACATGAAGGTGGGAAAAGCATTACATAAAAAATAGTAACATCGAAGCACTCCAAATTCTTTTCCTTAGTTGAAAAATTCCTGAAGTTGAAGAAAAATGACCAAAAGGGTTAGAAGAAGTGCATTTCAGACTTATAAGTCTGATTTGCATTTAGGAAGGGTCAATAGTCATATAGGTGCATATCAGACTTACAAGTCTGATTTACATTTAAGCAAAAACAAAGGGAAGAAAAAATGAATTTTGTGCAAATCAGGGTTATAAATCTGATTTACACCTAATAAAGGATTATGGTACAAGTCTGTGTTATAACCCCGATTTACACCTAATAAGCAAACATGGTGCAAGTCAGAGTTACAAGTCTGGTTTGCACTGACTATTAGCATTTGGAAAAAATGCAAAAGGAAAACAATGTGAGTCGGGGTTATACTCTTGACATGAACTATGAAGGGGAGACTTGGTGTAGATTGGCGATACAACCTCGATATGCACCATTGGGTAAGAGCTTGGTGTAGGTCAGAGTTATACCCCCGACCAACACCATTTGAAGGGGAATCAATATAGGTCAAGGTTATAAACCCGAGCTACACTAGAATGGGTAGACTTGGTGTAGGTTGGGGCTATAACCCCGCCGTGCACCTGAAAGGGAGAATTTGGTTGAATTTGGGGTTGTAACTCTGACTTACACCATATTGATAAGACTCGGTATAGGTCGGGATTATAACTCTGACTTACACCTAACATGATTTCTTAGGATTTAGGTGTAGGTCAGGGTTATAACTCCAAATTGCACCTGAAATGAAAGAGGACTATGAAGTGTTTTAAATCGGGGTTACAAACCCAATTTGCACCTTAGACTAAAATTTTTTAAGAGAAAGCATAATTTGGGTTCATAACTCTAATTTACACCAAAACACAAAACTAACTTAAAAGGCCTAAGAAAGGACCAAAACCTTTGAATCAAGAATCGATGGTCCTAAATAACATGCAAGGGAAAAAATAACACATTGAACAATGTTCTTAGAGTACATGGGCTACAAATTGGACAAAATTTGTAGGGGTTGTCCTATTTATGTGACTTACCAAAAAATGAGGACAACACAATGAGTATGTACATTTTAGAAAAATGACCTAAAACAATGAAATTTAGCCTTTACCATGTTTTGTCTTTATAAATCCATCTTTAAAGTACATGGATATTCTTTTCCAAGAACTTTGAAGTACCAATAGTAGTCAATACAACCCAATTTTTCTAATTTTGGTCTTGGTACCACTACATGATTAATAACTTTTATAAATAGAGACATCTTCCCATAACTAGGACCATTAAACATACTACTAAAGGTTTTCCTTTCTTTTTGTTACTCCAATGTGTTGAGTCACATACAAGGCATGTGATTTTCTTATTAACATCTCTCTTTTTTCATTGTGCACATAAAGTCTTCGACCTTATATGGAAACCCATTGAAGAGATAGCACATATTTTAACCTTCAAACTCATCATGCTTACCTTGACATTTTAATTTGTACTCATCACTAAAATCTTCATTATGTAAATTATGTCTAGCATATATTTCTTTTCAAAATGGGCTCTTGACATATAAAGATTGCCAACTAAGGAGAGAAGAGGTGGTCTAGAAAGCATGTCCACCACTTTGTTAGTTTCCCCATTCTTGTATGTGAGGACTAGATGAAATTGTTGTAAGAATCCCATCCACTTTTTATATTGTGACTAAGATAACTTTATTTAAAATTGTAGATAATATAATTATTTTTTATTAATAAAGAAGCATTAACTAGGGTGTTGACCCTTTACATAGCTAAAAGGCTATCAATTTTAAACAAACCAAGTAGAGGTACAAACCCCAAACAAACAAAGTTGGACAGGTCAAACAAACTTGTGAAATTGGCAACAACCCAACCCAACTCAAGAGGGGGGAGAAATACCCTAAACTTGACTAAGGGGGGCAAGGAAAGGCAGTCAATTTTCTCTTCTGCTCACATCAAACAACCATCTAGTCAACACTATAATTAGGAACATTCAAAGAAAAATTAGGCAGGGAAGACTGATGGAGGAGCATCCCCAGTTCATAGCAATCTTGCATCAACCAAAAATATTTTCTTTCTGTTTTGTTTTATGTTTGCAGTATCACCTTTTCTTTCTGTGTGTCCCACTTTTGGCTTACCAGATCATGTGAAGCTGGATTCTACTTGAAGACTTTATCATCTTTCTTATCTCCAGACCGCATCGCATTTGGATCATTTTCTAGCAAGATATCGCTATCGGTTTCCTTGACAATTTCCTATTACCGATTGCCTAGATCTATTTTTGTAATGTCCTAGAACCCCTTCCGAAGCTTACAGATCCTTGAGCATTGATTTTGATTTTCCTTGGTGTGTGGTCGGCCTTTTCCTGCGATCTACATTTTATCCATTGGATTTTTTGGAGGAATCTCTTGGTGGAGGCAGATCTTGTTTAATTTACACGTTAGGTCTTGTTCTTCAGGTTTTGATCCATTTTGGGTGGATTGGATCCTTTGGATCGATATGTATATAATTGAAATTATGCAATAGAATGCAATCAATCAGAGAATCAAGTAGCTAGACTATGCATAGAAGATAGGTCCTAAGATTCAAGGTCTCAGTTGTGACCTATTCTATATGTTCTACTAGTCTTGTGAGCCAGTTATGATGTAACCCGGTTGTTATAATCGGTTGGTTGTAATGAACTTTCATGAAATAAAACAATCTGGTCTGCATTGCCTCCATCATATCTTTGTGTTTTCATTGTGTTACTCTTGTTGACTGGTCCAGATTGATCGCTTTGAGGTCCGTCCTCACCAGTGACTGCTTCAAGTGGTACTAGAGCAAAGTTTCATTTCAGAGGTTCCATGTCCTGAAATTTTTGTTGTAGGGTGACAGATTGTGGATCTGACCTGCAATTGTATATGATTAGCATGAACGATGGTGTAAAGAGGAGCTACGAATGGTGGAGAGTATGGGAATGCAGACCCTGCTATGATGGAGATGTTGTGAGGTATAGCAGCTCTTTTGGAATTCGTGGAGACAGTCTAGAGAAGAGGTTGACATATCAAAGATGTAAGTGAAGATGAAGGAGAAGAAGTCTCGATAGAACAAGCATACCTACTGGCATTTTATCTAGATAAGGAAAGGTTTTTGAGGGTTTTGAGTAGGGCAAACACTAAACCTCATTTTACCCCACCAGAATATGATGGGAATTTGGATACCGATGAATTGATGGATTGGATCTCAGAGATGGAGAAGTATTTTGATTTTGAAAACACTACAGAAGAGAGGAAGGTGAAATATGCCTGTACCCGATTGAAAGGTCATGCATCTCTTTGGTGGGAGGATTTTCAAGTTAATAGACAGAGAAGAAGTAAATAGAAGATTAAGACATGTGATGTGATGGATGACATAATGGATTGTTTGAGTGGAGCAAAATACTTTACAAAGATAGATTTGAAGAGTGGATATCATCAGATCAGGATCAAAGAAGGTGATGAGTGGAAGACAACATTTAAGACAAATGAAGGACTATATGAATGGTTGGTGATGCCTTTTGGATTGACTAATGCACCAAGTACTTTCATGAGGCTGATGAATGAGGTATTGAATAAATTCCTGGGTAAGTTTATTATTGTGTATTTGGATGACATTCTGATTTTTTAGTAAGACAAATTAAGAGAATTTATTGTAGTTAAGACAAGTTTTGCAGAGATTGAGAGAAGAAAAGTTGTTGATCAACATTAAGAATTGTACTTTCATGAAGGATGAGTTAATCTATTTGGGATTTGTGATATCTAAGGATGGTTTGAAGCTAGAACCTGAGAAAGTGAAAGAAAATGTTGAGTGACCTACACCAGAAAGCATTGGAGAGGTAAGATCATTTCATGATATGCCACCACCAAATTAGCAATGTATTCTACTGATTGGTTACCTTCCCGATAGACATGGGAAATTCAAATTTCATCCAGCTTGGCCATCATATCAAAGCAATCCTAGATTAAATGTTTGATTGTCCAACTAGGCGATGTCTTTTTAATCAAACAATTAATGATATTAAGGGAGTCACTTTCCAACTATACCTTTTTTTCCCCATATCTAATAGCAAGTTGAAGCCCAATGTAAGGTGTATTTGGGCTAGGATTCCATTGTAGTGTTACCCCTCTCAACATAATAAGATAAACGAAAGATTTAATAGTAGGGAAAATTATCTTTAACTCCATTATAAGATTTAATAGTATCCAATTTTATCTTTAACTCCATTAAACCAAACATATAACCTAAGTGGTTAAGTTTACTTTTGAACCAAAAGTTGAGAATAGTTCAAATTGATTGCCAATTGCATAGAAAGACTTAATAACAATTCACATAGATCATCTTTAAAGATCCCTAAATTAGTAAGAAAATCATAATGTATTTTGATTCAACTAAAATCTCTAAAAATAAATAATTGATGAAAGAGGATTGAAAGGAAAATAAAAGAAATAGGGTCCTTAGTGTTTTCGATACCTTAGAGTGGAAGAAATAGAATGATCAATATTTAAGAGCCATACAAAGGAGCTACAAGGAAGTGGTATTGATTGAAGTTACACATTTTTTGAGCCATGATACTTCCACGTGATAATAAAAAATTAGGAGAATAAGTTTATAATCCACGGTGCTTATGCATTTTTTGAACAAGATAAACCCATTTGACTGAAAATGACTCCAATAAAATGCTAGAATATGATTTTAATTGTTTGTTGCTTAATTTTTGAAAGCAAATAATTTTAACAATTACAATCTAACAATTAAATTTTAATTATAAACTAAAAGAAAATTGAAATTATGTGATCATTGATTAGTTACAAATATACTCCATAATTGCTCTTTAAAAATAATTGTGACAACAATATCGACAATTCAATAATTATGTAAATTTAGAATATATTAAAAAATTCATTGATACTGACCTAATCCTAAAATAGTTTAAACAATATCTTTAAGAGAATTTAAGTAATTATTTCATTGGACTCATGTTGTTAAAATGACCATTAATTACATTTCAACAACTTTAAATGTGTTTATTTATGGATGGTTATTGGAACAATCAAAATGCAAGTACAACAGTAGGAAAGGATGTATTTTTTATGAGCCCACTATAAAGGGCATCAAGGCAACATTTCAATGCTTAGACTATAAAATTGATAACATGGTCATGAAATTTAGAGCTCTGGCATGAAATACATTGAAATATGTGAAGTTGAGACCAACAAAATCTACAGGAAAACTACAAGAGGACTAAGAAAATTACAAAAAATAGATTACTTTGGTATATGTGTTGTGACTATAGAATTGAATGCGATCAAATAGTATAGGCTTTTAAATTGTGAAGTTTGTATTAGATGTATTCTTTCCTCAACTATAATATTGTGATGGAAGTCTAGGGAAAGGATTCAATGATTAAACATGTGAATTTATAATTGTTAATAGTATTTGGTGATTCAATGTGTAATATTTGTTAGCGTTAATAATGAGTGTTCATAATTGAATGAGATTTATTCTTAGATCTAAAAAGAAACAAATCATGATGTCATATCGTGATGTCATATCAAGAAAATATGAGTTAGTGCACAACTATTAGAATTTTCTTGTTTTTTGGGTTTTTTTTTTCACCTTAACAAAAGCATTTTCATGTGGCATAATATTTGATAATGTGACCATTATAAATAGATGACTTGTCAAGCCACATAAAATTATAAGATGCAAAGTTAGTTACTCAGTTAATAAGTGTCTCCCTAATAATTTGTCACTATTTTTTTTCATTAATCTGAAATTTATCTTGCTTTAGAGTTAAACTAATTGTCAAAATGATTAAAAATACAATATCTTTTTTACTTCTTAAAAAATAACTTAAATATAAATAATCGAAATAAAAAAATAACAAATATAAATAATCCTATATTATTATAACTCCACAATAGAACAATTGTATGTGGATACCCTAATAACAAATAATAAAGTATATAAAAAAAGTTTTAAACCATTCAATTTTTTTTGACTTAACTCCAATTTAGACTGACGAAATCTCTCAATGTATGTTTAGCTTCATAGTTCTTAATAGATTACTGGAATGAAGTATGTTAAGTGTCCATTTTTGTCAACACTAATGATCTTAAAATCTCTATATTCTATATGGTATTGAATCCCAACTTTCTACTACGTAAAGAAAAAATTATATAAAAAATTAACCATCCACTAGGAATTCCTGGCGTAAATGGATGTACAATATTCATCAACTTAAATTGAAATTCTAAGCTATGTTTTTTATGTTGTTGGATGCCACAATATTATTGGCTGGAATGGATTATAGAGAGTCGATGATTGCGTTGTTCCAGAACTTTGAAGATAAGTATGGACTCCCCAACCTTTGTTAAAAAAGGCTATGCTTAAACATCCACTGGTTTGGATTTTTTTTCTTTTGTAAATATTAAAAGGGCTAATCGTTAGTTTACATGAGGGATATATCAATAAATGAGAGTGTGAGAGTGGGATTTAAAATCCCAATGAAAATCTAGGTTTTGATTTAGTTTCTTCAGTTACAAATTTGGGATAGAAACAACACCAACCCCATGAAACATGGTTATAAAATGAACTGTGACAAGTATTCAATAGCAGACAATATAGAAGAGTCCACATACTAGGTACATATGGCTATTGTGGCCATGTAACAAAACTCTTTATCACTACAAAGTATTAACTGGGAAGTTATAAAGCCCCCATAGAAATTGCCAAAGATTAAGAAAATTTCCCTAATTCAGTATTGGTTGATGTTTGATTTGTTGACATGTTAATTTCCCCAAATACATGTGGTCAACTGTAGTTTGAACTACAATTTATTGCATGAGATAAAAATAGAATTTCGGCAAGTTCTGCCACTTGCATGAGAATAACTCTAGTTTGTAAGAGCTAAAATAAGAGCTCTAAAAATAGAATTTACTTCAAGATTTTAACTACATGTTTTATTTTTTTATTTTTAGCTGGCATTCAAGTGCCAAACACCTCTATATAAAGAGGTAAATTGTAATGAAATATTTATATTTTATCATTCCATCATTGATCCTTGATCACATGATCAAGAAGTGTTTTGTATTTATTTTTTTATAAATATAAAGTTTTATATTCTTTATGAAGCAATTTGCATCTATTATTTATTTTCTTCAATTGGTATTAGAGCTTGGGTTTGTAGATTTTTTATTTGCAGATAATAGTTTGCTTTTGAAGAAGTTTCAATGGCAAATAGCAGCAGCATACCCTTGCAACAAGTGCAGTTTACTAGAGAGAACTATGAATATTGGAGCATAAGGATGAAGACTCTTCTAAAATCTCACAATCTTTGGTAAATTGTAGAAGTTAGATATAATGAGCTTGCAGACTAGAATGCTTATAATGCATTGAATCAAAATTAGCGTAATCAAATGAGAGAAGATATGAACAAGGACAATCGTTCTCTCTTCAACATCCAATCTGCATTGGATATTTTAATTTTTCCTTGAATTGCAAGCATGACGAAGTCAAAAGAGGCATGGGAGGCTTTACAAACTGCATACCAAGGATCTAAGAAAGTAAGATTGATACGACTCCAAACCTTTCGAAGGGTTTTTGTAATTCCCACCATAATACTCGAGAGAAATAAACCAATATCTACTAACAAAAGAGAATATTTTTTTTATTCATTACATCATAACATCAACATCTAAGATACAACCACTCTACCATTAACCACTAGTGCATCATTACTATATACAAGATTACAAGGATATAAACATAATTATGAAACATATTATGCAAGTGGAATGTTCATTTACTCATTACTTAACATAAACAAAACCATACAATGCATAACCATTCCCTAGGGTATACTTACATCAGTACTTGACACATCACGTAACCACATAGAGCTCATAACATACTATACAATCCTTGCATTTGCTAGCCATTTAGCTATAACAATTCATTATCTTATTTTCATAATCTAAATTCCCATAACATGTCTTTATTTCTATTAGAACCAACAATATTGCAATCCTATTATTCATCATTTAATAACTATGAGAGAATCATTGACAACTTAACCATTCACTTTATTAAGACTTAAGCATCCTCTAAATATCTCTACAATTTCCTTAAAACAAGAAGCATATTAATATTTATAAAACATAAACCATCACATTTGTATGATATTTATCACCAAAATCAGATTTATAACAATTACAACTCTATCAATTTAATTCCTACAAGGCACCACAAGTACATACTCATCATTTATTTCAACACAATATGATTATGTAAGCATTAATCTTCCATTAAAATAGGTCTATGGTCTATAATTACATAATATATAGCCAAATCAGAAATGAATATACAAGATAATCTTTTCCTTAACTATTACATCGGAAGTCGTATGAAATTAAATTTCATTGAAATAAATAATCTATTTTACAATTACATAGCATCAAGATACAGGTTCTTCTTTCCATAAACATAGAAATCAGCTCCAACAAATAGTCACATGAAGAATCCAAGAATCCAATTCACACATGCCAATGAAGAAGAGGAATATCCTAATGGAAGAAGGCATCAAACCACCTGACCATGTGGAACCAAATAGGAACCACCCCCGTGATAGGAGATGAGAAAGGTTCCAACTCACACTCAAGGCCTAAGATGACACCTAGCAACCATAGGTACAAGATGGCACCACAATACTCCAATACAAACATAATATGCAAATCACATCACGAGGTTAAATCAAATCAATAAAGCTCTAGATGCATATTAAACAACATAGGCATATGGATAATAGACACATATAGGGAAAGAGTGTCATCACATGTTATCCTCACAATAGAAGGGACCATGCCACACCCTGATAGACATGTGGAACCATCTCAACCTTGGATCCATTCAAGGGAGATCAGTTTACTGCTCCAACGGTCTTCCCAAGCTCATCTTGAGCGTGCACACTTATAGGGCTATGAGGTGGGGCACAAAAGCATTTATTATCTTGTTTAGTGAATTCCTAAATAACCAAACCCACTAATCAATTATTAATATTATGACATAAAATTACAAATAAACTCTTTATGTGGTTCCATCAAGTCTAGAACGCCATCTAGAGGCCTAATGCTCAAGACCCTGGTCCACACATGCAAGAGCCCACTCTCCCTACCATGGACCAAAACCATAGGGTGGAATATAACAAGCACATCATGATAACAACATAAAGTTCAACACAAAACTGATGCAATTCAAATTCAAGATGTATTCACATAGAATCCAAGAGCTAATCATCGAAAAATAAGCCATAGACTCAAATGCCATATTGCGACAATAAGGAAGCCACCAAGAATGTCAAATACATATAAACATGGGAAACACATGAATCCAATAATATTGAATACTCCTCTATAATGAGGCACAACATATCATCTTTTTGGAGCTACACATAAACCTCCTCAACAACAAGGATACACTCAACTTGCTGGAGCAAAATAGCAATCCCTCAATGGACAAGCACAAAACCACTTTTCGGAGCCAAAATAGATTCATAAAAATCTCAAAGGAATATAATAGTGTCCAAAAATCATCAAAAATATCAAGATATAACCTTTGGAGTCAAAATCCATAAAAACTGACAAAACCTAGAAAGTGGAAATAGTTTAGTGCATGCAAACTGCAAAATGACACATTAGGGGTGCTGAATGGAGCGTATGAACCAAAATTTAGTGCATGCACCCTAGACTTTACTGCATAGAAGGAAAACATTAGCACATATAAGATAAAGGCAAAAATAGAGATTTTTAAGTAGTATGTGACTAAAAGGGGTGCCCAGGTTCGGGTAAAGGCACAATTAGGGTTTGAGATCAATCCAAGAATCATAAAAATACATCAAGAGAGCCTAATAGGGTTTCCAAAAATTAAATAGAGCCAAAAACACAAGAAAAATAGCTCCCATTGACAAAGACATTGCACAAGAAGAGTTGCAGACACAACCACTTCCTTATAACTGAGCCAAGAGGAACAAGAGCACAATAGAAATGAAAATGGGATACATAAGGCAAATAAATTCTCATAAAAAACCAAGTCCAAGCCATTAAACATCACACAAGTTATCAGATAAATACAAAAATAATCTCATCCTGTTAATGCATCAACTTAGATATTTTTCCCAAGAAAACTCAAATTAAATCCAATCCCTTTCATTACAAATTTCTGATAGAAAAAACCAAATGAAAACTATTTGAACCCCCAACCAATTTTTTTGAAAAACACCATTGAAGACAATATTTTCCAAAATAAAATTGTAGGGAATGAAGATCTGAGAACTCCAGCCTGGAATCACAATCCAACAATGAAGATCTAATGAGGAGCAATCCCAAGAAACAATCCAAGCAAGCAAGCTTCAATCCAATCTCTAATGCAATCCAAAACCAATTTGCAATCCCAAAATCAAACTCTGATTTCCTAAAAAATTAACCTGACAACAATCTCAAAGAGGCAAATAAATATAGAAATTATTCAAAACTATGATCAAACGTCAACCAATCAAAATATTCCTAAAATAATATAATTTACCTAACTTGTATAGTTTCAAGGCAGATATTATTCTCCCAATATAATTTACCTCCCAAATAAAAAAAAACCAATCACACGAAAGGGTAGGTAAATAATATTCAAATACAATTGCCAACAATATCTTTTATATAAACACATTAAATAATGATTGATTACTTTATAAATCCATGAATCATGTAAATACATCCACCAAAGTGATTCTATGTACTATCATCCACAAGAATCATCAAATGTCATATATCATATAATATGTCTAACATCATCCAGTAATGCATTTGAGCTCAAAATTTGATGAAAGTTTCTGATGAAAGTGAATCAATTTGTTGATTTGTCAGATTCCTTTTAAAAAAAAATTCGACAAAACATTTTTGATGAAATTTCATCGAACTTTCGTTGGAAAAGGTTTTTGATAAATTTTTTATTTTTTTATTTTTTTGTACATACCTCACCCCCCTTTGGGGATTTGAACTTGTGACCTCTCTTTTAAAAGCACATGTTCTCTACCACTAGGCCAACTCAGGCTATACAATTTTTTTTTTAATTTTTAATGTTTCTTATTATTTTATTAAAGCATTGAGAGTTTTTTTATTCGATGGCATATTCATATATATATATACATATATTAAGTAGATATATATGTATATTTAATTAATATATATTAATTAAACATGTATGTATATTTAATTAATATGTCTATATATATACATATTAGTTAAATAAACATATATATGTACACATACATGCATACATATTTTGAAGAAGTTGATAAATACAACTTCAGATATCCCAAGAACACCTGCAAGCAAAATACCTATCACAAGAGAAGAATGGAGGCAAAAAGCAATAATGGCTCTGAAGAAAAAAATTATCATTTAGAGAGGGAATAAATAAAAAAGTACAATACAATCTTTATAAAATGAGAATATGCAACCCTAAAGATGTGCAACCCTAAAGAAACCCTAAAGGGATAAAGCATATTTAATAATTACTTACCATATAAATAAATGCCTAAGTTTAGCTTAAGTGTAGAGTATAATGGACTAATAATTAAATAAATAATTATTAGCTAATGTATGATAACTCTAACACCCGCGCACTTTAAGATGAACTTAGGGAGTAGGTAACAGACTAAATGCGTGAAGCAAAAAATATAACTACACGATGAAGGCAAATTTGGGTCCTGGCAACAAAGCCTGATGAGGTACCCAATCACAACCAAATCTCTATGAATTGGAGAAATGGAGAAAACCACGTGGGAAAAAAATATACTCCAAAAAGAGATGGAAAAAGCATGCTAAAAAAAATGAAGGAAGGAAGGCCTCAATGAGACCCCCCAAGAACAACATCCTTCACCCCATGCATAGAGCACAACTGAAGATAGCGCGAAGATGAGAAAGGTTTAGTGAAGATGTCATCACTTGCTCCTCTATAGGAATGTACTCCAAGATGAGAAAGCCATCTTGGATCAGTTGTTTGATGAAGTGCATGTGAAGCTCAATGTGTTTAGTCCTCTGGTGCTCCACTAAGTTGCAAGAAATGTGAATGGCACTCTGATTGTCACACCAAAGAATAGTGGGGCTATCAGGAGGAAACCCAAACTCAGTCATCAATTGTTGAAACCATAAAACCTACTGACTAGCTAACACCGCTAATCGGTACTCAGCCTTCGTAGATGATAATGTAAGAGAAGGATTCTTCTTGCAAGACCATGTGATAGGGGCAGAACCAAGGCAAAAAAAAGAGCCAAAAGTAGACTTTTGATCATGAGCATCACCAGCCTAATCTGAGTCACTGAAGCCAATAATGTGAGGGGATCCTGAAGTATAGTAAATGACAAACTGTGGACTACCCCAAATGTAACTTAAAATACGTTTGGTAGCTTTCCAATGGCTCTCGTGTGGATCATGGGAGAACCTAGAGATAAGACTAATCACAAAGGAAAGATCCAGGTATGTATGTGTTAGGTATGTAACAAACTGCCAATCAACTGCCTATATAAAGTAGGATCTACAGAAGGTGTAGGAAAAGTGGTAGACAAAACAATAGGTGACTAAAAAGATGTAGGTGCAAGCTTGCAAGCAAGCATGTTAAATCTGTGAAGCATATCAAGAGCATACTTCTATTGAAGTATGGAAATCCCATCAAAAGATTGAATAACCTATAGGCCCAAAAAATAGTGCAGAAGGACAAGATCTATCATCTCGAACTACTCCATCAAAGCTCTCTAAATATCCTGAATCAAGGAGGATGAGCTACTGGTAATAATGAGATCATCAACATATAGCACAAGGATAACTCTATCATTCCCCTAACATTGAATATAAACTATGGTATTAGAATGACAACATGTAAAGAGTGTGGAGAGAAAGAGGGAGTCCATCTTCTCATACAATGGCCGAGGGGCCTGTTTGAGACTGTATAATGAGTGTTGAAGTCACAAACCAAAGAGGAATCCTGCACAAATCCTTGAGGCTGCTCTATATAGATCTCCTCATGAAGGTCTCCATGCAAGAAGGCACTCTTCATATCCATTTGAAAAACTGTCCATCCTTGTGAAGATGCAAGTGAAAGTACAAAGCGAACAAAATTCATCTTGGCAACGAGAGCAAAGGTCTCAGAGTAATCAATACTCTCCACCTGAGAAACCCCTTCACAACAAGATGATCCTTATACTTATTAATAGAACCATTTGCAGCATACTTGGTATGGTATACCCACTTGCACTGAACCAACTTTCTTCCTTTCAAAAGAGTACAAAGATTCCAAGTATGATTCTTCATCAAAGAAGAATTTACTCCTCATCCATGGCCCTATCCCACTCTAGGTGACCTTTCGACTCTGAAAATGTCTGAGGATCATCTAAAATGGCATGACCTAGAAGACTAGAACCAAATGTTTGGGCATGAGTACGATGAGAGTATGAATGATCACCTGCCATAGAACAACCAACATTAACTATAAGTCGGGCCCACTTGGGAAAAGGCTGAGCTATGGGTGGTAGAGATGGTGGAGCATCATTTGCATCATCCTCAAGGAATAAGGAATCCTCAAAAGATGAAGAGGGAGGAGGAGGCAGTGAGGGAGAAGCTAGTGATGGAGAATCCATCTGAGAAAGGTGCTCATCAAACTAGTGATGAAAAATCCATCTGAGGAAGGTGCTCTTTAGGTTTTGATCCCTTTTGGTCAGACTGGATCCTTTGGATCGATATGCATATAATTGTAATTGCGCAATAGAATGCAATCAATCAGAGAATCAAGTATCTAAACTATGCATAGAAGAGAGGTCCTAAGATTCAAGGTCTCCGTTGTGACCTATTCCATATGTTCTACCAGGCCTGTGAGCCAGTTATGCAGTAACCCAATTTTTATCGGTTGGTTGTAATCAATTTTTATAAAAAAATAAAACAATATGGTCTACATTGCCTCCATCATATCTTTGTGTTTCCATTGTGTTACTCTTGCTAACTGGTCTAAATTGATCTCTTTGAAGTTTGTCCTCATCGCTCACTACTTCAAGTGGTATCAGAGTGATGTTTCATTTTGGAGGTTGCATGTCCTGGAATTTTGGTTGTAGGGTGGCAGATTGTGGATCCAACCTGCAGTTGTAGATGACTAGCGTGAACGATGGCATGAAGAGGAGCTAGGAATGGTGGAGAGTATGAAAATGAAAACCCTACTATGATCGAGATGTTGTGAGGTATAGAAGCTCATTTGGAATCCGTGGAGATAGTTTAGAGAAGAGGTTGACATATCGAAGATGTAAGTAAAGCTGAAGGACAAGAAGTCTCGATAGAACAGGCAAACTTACTGGCAGTTTATCCATATGAGGAAAGGTTTTTGAGGGTTTTGAGTAGGGAAAATACTAAACCTCATTTTACCAAACAATAATATGATGGGAAGTTGGATTCAGATGAATTGATGGATTGGATCTCGAAGATGGAGAAGTATTTTGATTTTGTAAACACTGTAGAAGAGAGGAAGGTGAAATATACTCATACCCGGTTGAAAGCACATGCATCTCTTTGGTGGGAGCATTTGCAAGTTGATAGATAGAGAAGAGGTAAAGAGAAGGTTAAGAAATGGGATCAGATGATTTCTAAGTTGAAGACAAAGTTTATGCCAGCTGATTATCAAGTGAACCTATTCAAGAAGTAACAGAATTTGAGATAGAAGGAATCTAGTCTGAAGGAGTACACCAAAGCATTTTTAAGTTGAACATCAGATCAAAACATGTTGATGATGAAATTGAACAATTTGGAAGATATTTGAATAGATTGTGGATGTCTATATAAGATGAAGTCAGTTTAATCAAATTGGAGAGTGTTGAAGATGTTGGCATTTGCATGAAGATTGCATTAATGATATGTTATGTTATCATTGATGTCAATTGAACCGGTAATGGTATTTATAATATGGTTGATATTGTTGTTATTATTGATATTATCTTGTAATCAGTAGGAATAGGTTTGAGGAAGATGTTGTAAACCGATATGTAAGTTTGTGAGTTAAGCCGGTAACTGGTGTATAAGGTTAAACCTTTTCTATGTTATGTAATCGGTAAACCCTACCAGTTGTTCTTTGTAAAACCCTAACCGATTAAGTTTGTTGAAATGGTTATGTTGGTTTATTATCTGTTGAGCGGTAATGATGGAGACACATGTGATCATTGTAAGAAGATAATTTCAGTTTATTTTGGCACATTTTTTTGATTGTCTAGGGAATGAGCAAGGTGGATTTCATCTAATGCAAAGTGTGTGATGAGTTACACGTCTGATGAAGTGGTGATCATGGAGTGGTTAGAATTTTCTTGAAGAATGTGTATAGATTTCTATGTAAATCCAATGGTCACACTTGAATCTATTTGTTTGTAATCTCTATGAGAGAATTAGGTTTTTGTTGTGTTACCGACCTAATTGACTTGTATTTAAGGTTGATGAAGTTGTTTTATTTTGTGTTGGCAAAGTGTTGGCAGAAATCTATTGAGTGTGTGGTTGCCTAACCAAAGAATGGATTTGCAGTTTGAGTAAAGGAACATTGAATCTTAAAAGGATCTGATCAAGCAAATGTAGTGCTACTCAGATAGATCGAGAAAAACCTATTGTCTTCTAACAATTATAGTAGAATTTAAGTCCCCTAACTACATAAGCTCTAACAAGCTTGGTTGCTTCTTAAATCCTCTAACAAGGTGGTCCATTAGCCTAGATTCTCAAATCCTCTATTGAGGTTACTCCTAATAGGGTATTTGCTTTTTACCAAGGCATTTTGTAAATCCCTTAACCGAGTGATTGCTAATATAATCAGTTCTTAATAGGACTTATTGTAAAAGATTTAATAGGCCTCTTGGCTCCTAACAGGGAAAACATCAGAAGAGTTCATATAGCTATCTTTTGAGTCTCATCTCACCATGGTTTTTACCTATTTGGGTTTTCCGTGTATAAACTTTTGTGTCATGTAGTGAATGTTTTTGTGGTTATGATCTTATTTGTTGATTTGATTAACTTCTGATAAGGCATAATAACTAGAAGCATTGAGAGATGGAGTGTGTTGATATATAATTTAGCATTTGGATGTTTAAAAGATTAAAGTTGTTTACTATTAAGTTGATATAACAATTAATTGGTTGATGTTAATTATTCTTACGAGTATTGATCTTGATAGTAATATTCTATTGATACTTGTTTACTTTGTGACTTTGAGTTTCATATTGGGAAGTTTGTATCAATTTTTCAATTTACTAATTCACACCCCTCTCAGTAATCTACCAGATACTTATTCTTTCATCATACCATCAATTGGTATCAGAGTGTCTCAGGTCCTCTTAAATATAAAAGCCTAACAACTTGAGAAAAAGATCTTGTAGATCATGATGAAGAAGGTCCAAAGTTCAACAAAGATAACTATAGGATATGGAGCGATAAAGTGAACATTTACATTAAGAGTCTAGGATGTTAGTATTGGAATCATGTAGAAACTCAACATGTTACACCTACTAGAACTCTGACTAATGATCAGAAGAAAGAACAAGAAGAAAATCATCAATCATTGGAGGCTATTATCAGTTCCCTGTCTGATGCTGAATATGTAGATGTTCATGGTCTTGAAACTACATATGATGTATGGAAAAACCTTGAAGATATTTATAGCAGTGATGAACATGTTAATATTGCTAAAGAGGAGAGCCTAATAGGAAATTTTGATGACATGAGAATGTTTGAAGGTGAGAATATCCATCAATATGGTCAAAGGATAAAAGAGATAGTTGGTGAGATAAAAAGTGCAGGAGGGAAAGTGGAAGATGCCACAATGATTAGTAAGGTATTGAGAACCCTTATACTGGTCTATTCTATCCAAGTTGCAGCTATTTAGGAGCTGAAATCCATTGACAAAACTAATGTAACTCTTGACTCCATCATTGGCAAACTTACTACTTTTGAACTAAATGGCTATGATGGTAGTGTACAGAAATTGGAATTTGCATTTAGATCTTCTGTCTCTAACACATCTGTGAGAAAAAGTAGAGATACTTGTCATGGTTATGAATCTAGATCCAGTAGAGATGCTAATGATGAAGAAAACTTAGTGGAGCTTGAAGCATTGTTGATAAAACAGATGCCTAGAGGCACTTGTAAATATAGAGGTAAACTACCTTTAAAATGTTTTGCATGAAACAAGATTGGTCATATATAAACTAATTTTCCTAATGGTGAAAATGAACACAAGAGAGTATGAAGGATCACCTTGCATATAACCAACAATATTAACTGTAAGTTAGGCCCAGTGGGGAAAAGGCTGAGCTATAGGTGGTGAAGATGGTAGACCATCATTTGCATCATCCTCAAGGAAAAATGAATCCTCAAAAGATGAAGAGGGAGGAGGAGGCACTAAGGGAGAAGATGGTGATTAAGAATCTATCTGATGAAGGCACTCATCAAACTGGATACCGAATCTAAACAAGACCTCTCAAGAATCACAATCAAACAACCTGTACGCCTTAACATCCTCATAGTAGCCAACAAATATGAGTGTTCATTTGTTCCTCTACATGACATCCCTTTGAGCATCTAGAATAAGTGCCCAAGCCTCACTACCAAAAAATAAAAATAATGAAATATCGGGAATGACATGGGATCAAGACTCCTTAGGAGTCATCTGACACAATGCCTTATGAGGCATCCGATTCTAAATATAAGTGGCACAATTAACTGCCTCAGCCCAAAAACCAAGCTCCATAGAATGTGACTGAAGCATACAATTGGCCATCTCTCATAGTGTTTGGTTCTTTCTCTCAGCAACACAATTCTGCTAAGGAGTGTGAGGAACTGATAACTAATGCTACAAACCATGCTCTATGCAGAAATATGTAAAAACCTGATTCACTTATTCTCTCCCATTATCTGTGTCTATCCTCCAGATAGAAAGACCAGACTTATCCTCTAAAAATGTCTTAAAGACTCAAAATGAATCAAAGATCAGATTTGTGTTGGCATATGTGCAGAGTTGGATGACATGATGATATTCTATGTTGTCATTGATGTCAATATGTTGAAGTATGAACCTGTATGTTGGAATGTGAACCAGTATGATGGTATGAAGTGAACTAGTATGATGATGTGAACTGGTATATGCAAAAAGGTGAACGGGTATGTGAACTAGTATATGCAAAGTTTGTATCGGGGTTTCATTTGATATGACTACCGGTTGGTAGTCTCAGTTTCAAGGTTTCCAGTTCATCCATTCCAAGTCTGTGTGATTTGACTGACAAAATTCTATGATGAGTTAGAATTGAAATGAAGATGAGATCACGTTGCCATGTCAATCTTGTGCACGTGAATAATCTCCTTGAGGATTTTACATGAAGAAGATTGATTCTATCTACCTTGGGAATGGGCAAAATCTCAGTAAACGGAGGAGAGCGTGTGATGGGTTATCAGCTTCTAGAAGTGGTGAAGAACGAATGATGGAGAACATCTTGAGATTTGTTCAAGATTGTTTTATCCTATGTAATGTGATCAAATAGTCAGGATTGGACCGACTGTATTGATAACCTAGAAGCTTAGGGTTTTAGGTTTTGGCTACTGACCTAATTGTTGTCTATAAGGTTGATGATGATTTGCATTGTGAAGTTCTTGGCAAATGCTATGTGTGTATCCAAGTGAAGAGATACTTGATTCTTGCTAGACCGGTGCAGTGAATAGAGATCTATAGAGTATGATTGTAGATGTAAAGGAACAAAAGTGGATCTGCCTTGGCATTAAGTGCTATTATCGGATCAGTATATTACCTGTTGACTTCTAACAATTTCAGTAGTTGGAAAATCCCTTTACCAGGTAGCTTTAATAGGATTTTTGTAAATCCTTTAATGGGGTGACTCAAAATCATTGAGTTCTTTAAATCCTCTGACAAGGTAACCTTTAACAGGGTTCGAACCTTTAACCGGGTATTTAGCCATCCCTTAACCAGGTGATCCCTAGCAGGATTGGTTCCTAGCAGAACCTGTTGTAAAGTCTTTAACCGGACTAGGCTTCTAACATAGCAGACTTCAGAAGAGTTAAAGAACAACTTGTGGGTATTCATCTACGCCATGGATTTTCCTAGTTGGGTTTCCACATGAAAAATCAGTGTGTTATGTGTGATTCTTTTTCATGTGATGCTTTAGCACTTTCTGTCAAGTAGTAATGCATGTTGATCCAGTGGTCATTATATTTCTGATGTATTACTTATTTAAGCATATGGGTGAAGTGGAAATGAGATGTTAGGATTTGTGAAAATCTAAATGTTATCAGTTTATGTCTTTCACACTCTCACCGTGTTTTAATGGTAGTGCCCTAATTTAGATTGGTGATGTTGTTTACCAGCTAGTACAATCTTTGCAGTTTAAGTTGTTAAAGAATTTTTTGTCTATACTAATTCAATCCTCCCCCTCTTAGTATTTGTTGAGCATTTACTATTCATCATTATTCATCAATTGGTATTAGAGCGTCCTCCAGGTCCTTTGTGTGATAAGCTTAACCGCTTGAGGAAAATATCCTATTCTAATGATGAAGAGGGAAGGTCCTAAGTTCAACAAAGATAACTTTAAGATATGGAAGGATAGAATGAAGATATACATTAAAAGCATGGGTGCTCAACACTGGAACTATGTTGAAAATACTTATGTTGTCTATACCGGTACTCTCACCAGTGATCAAAGAAGAGAATTTTAGGAGAATGGGCAAGTCATGTAATCTCTTATTAGCAGTCTATCTGATATTGAGTTTATAGATGTTCAAGATGAAGACAATCCCAAGGATGTATGGGATACTCTGGAGTCTATCTATGGTGGTGATGAGCATGTACAACAAGCTAAGGAAGAAAGCCTTAGAGGAAAGTTTGAAGACATGCGAATGGTTGAAGGAGAGAGAATTCAACTTTTTGGGATATGGATTAAAATTATTGTTGGAGACATTAGAGTGTAGGAGGTACAATGGATGATTCCACCATTGTTAGCAAAGTTTTGAAAACATTATTACCGATCTATGCAATAAGGGTTTCTGCTATTCAGGAGTTGAGATCTATTGACAAGACAAAAGTATCCCTTGATTCTATCATTGCTAATTTGACCGCATATGAGCTAAACAATTATGATGGTAGTGTTCAGAAGATTGATTTATCCTTTAAAGCATTTGCTGCCCTATCTAGAAAGGGTAAAGAAGCTAGTACCGATTGTGAACCTAGACAAAGCAAAGATATGGATGATGAGGAGATCCTAATGGAATTTGAAGCTCTTCTTGCCAAGAGACTTCCTAAGGGAACTGGAAAATACAGAGGTAAGATCCCTTTGAAATTATTTTCTTGCAATAGGATAAGACACATTGTTATCAATTGTCCAAATAGTGATAATAAGGACAACCCGTAGAAGTTTAAAAAGTTCAATGGAGGAAATAGGAGAAACTACCTTGTTACATTTGATGAAGGTGTCACTGATGATGAATCAGAAGATGAAGAAAGTGAAGACATAGTGTTTGTAGTCATTAAGGAAGATGTGTCAGACAAGAAGCCTCTTGTCTCCCACTTTGATAATTCTAATGAGTGGATTATTGATAGTGGTTGTTCTCACCACATGACTGGTGACCGGAGAAATTTTCTATCTCTAGAAGAGTATGATAGAGGTGTAGTTTGATTTGGTAATGATGCACCATGTATGGCAAAAGGCAAAGGGTCCATCTCTCTAAATGGAAAAAGCAGTGCTGATAATGTGTATTGGGTAGAAGGTCTCAGGCTTAACCTTTTGAGTGTTGCTTAGCTGAATGATAAAGGGCTCACTCTGGAATTCAAAAAAGGGGAATACAAAATAAAAGGAAAGAGTGGTGAACTGATGGCCACCAGTATGCAGACCAAAGGTAACTTATTTCAATTGAATACAAATATCAGTCAATGTCTAATGGATAAGTTTGATAATAGTTGGATATCGCATAGGAGACTTTGCCATGTAAATTTTGATAACATTGTGAAGGCTAGTAAGATCAAGGCAGTTAAAGGATTGCCTACGCTAAACAAACTGAAGAATCCTTTTGTAGAAAATGTCAACTGGGGAAAATGTCTTGCTCAACCTTCAAAGGTAAATCTTTCATAATAGACAATTTACTTGATCTTGTGTATATTGATTTGTGTGGTCTTATGAAAACCAGGAGTGTTTAGGGAGACAGGTAATTTATGATTCTTACTGATGATTGCTCAAGAATGATGTGGGTCACATTCTTGAAAGACAAGTCTAAAGGTTTTGGAAAGTTCAAAGCCTTTAGATCACTAGTTGCAAAAGAAAGTGGTAAGAGGATGAAATGCCTTAGAACCGACCAAGGAGGTGAGTTCACCTCTAGAGAATTCAATAAGTACTGTGAAGAGAATGGCATCAAGAGGCAACTGTCTATCCCCTAGACTCCATAGTAGAATGGCCTAGCAGAAAGGAACAATCAGACTATAGTTGAAGCAGCCAAAACGTTGTTGATTCAAGGGAAGGTTGCTCGCACCTTTTGGAGAGAAGCAGTGAGCACTACAGTCTACATTATGAATCGGGTACTCATCAAGAAAGGTAAGGATAAAACTCCTTATGAGTATTGGACTAGTAAAACTCCAGTAGTTAGCTACTTTAGAGTGTTTCGTAGCAAGTGTTATATCAAGAGGAGTGAATACCAGAGCAAGTTTGATGCAAAATGTGATGAGGAAATATTCCTAGGGTATTCCACCAAGAGAAAAGCTCTCAAGTGTTTTAACAATAGGACTTTGAGAATTGTTGAAAGTATCAATGTTAGAGTTGATGAAACCTCTAAGAAACCTGAGGAAACAGGTAGTGAGCAAGCGGTAGATGAACCAATTGTAACCTTCTAGGAACCGGTTGCAAAAAAATAAAATACAAGTAATAGGGCTCCTACACCAGTAGATGCTAATGTAGATGCTGATGGAGACAAGGATGAAGATGAGGATGAAGAGGAAAAGCAAGAGGAATCAGTTAAGATAATTCCTAGGTTTCTAAAGTTGCATCATGATCCAAAGTAGATTATAGGGGATAAGATGCAGGAATACAAACAAGAAGAAAGGTCAGAGAGAATTCTCGCATGATTTCTAAATTTGAGCCTAAAACATTTAAAGAAACACACAAAGATGAAGACTGGATTAAGGCTATGGAAGAGAAACTTGACCAAATAGAAAAGAATGGTAAATGTTCTTTGGTATCTAGACCAGAGCATAAAAATGTTATTGGCACCAAATGAGTTTTTAGAAACAAGCTGAATGAAGATGGGATAGTGGTAAGAAACAAAGAAAGATTGGTATGTAAGGGATATGCTCAAGAAGAAGGAGAAGACTATGGAGAAACCTTTCCTCTAGTAGCTAGATTGAAAGGAGTTTGAATGCTACTTGCATATGAAACCTTCAAGAGATTCAAAGTGTATCAGATAGATGTTAAATCCGCATTCCTAAATGGAATACTTAAAGAGGAAGTGTATATAGCACAACCAAATAGGTTTGCCCTATCAGAAGATAGTGATATGGTGTGTATGCTACATAAAGCCTTGTATGGATTGAAACAAGAACTTAGAGCGTGGTATGAACATTTACACTCACATCTTGTGAAGATTGGATTTGACAGAACAAGTGAAGATAGCAATATATATCTGAAGTCAGAAGGAGATCAAATTCTAATTTGTGAAGTGCTTGTTGATGACATAATTTTTGGTGGAAATGACAAGATGAGTCATGCATTTGTAGATGAAATGAAGAAGGAATTTGAGGTGTCATTAATTGGAGAGATTAGGCTCTTCATTGGACTACAAATTCAAAAAATGAAATATGGTATCTTTTTCACTCAGTCCATGTATGTCAAAGAGTTGTTGAAGACCTGTGGCATGATAGAAAGCAAACCGATTGGTACACCAATGATGATCGGTTGTAAATTGTTGAAATAAGATGACTCTACATTGGTGAATGAAAAGAACTATCGGTCAATGATTGGTAAGTTGCACTATGTAGTGTAACATCCTAAAATTGTGACACTTGCAATTTTGACTACATTTGGGTCTTCATGATGGCGATGCAACACTGAACCTGAATGGAGACCCCAAAACTTGTTCATGACATCAAAAACTGCATTTTTCAGCACCCTGGCCTGATCCTCCTTGCACCTTGCTGTCCCTGGAGGTGGGACCATGGCGCCCAGTTCCCTGGTCCTTCAAGACTAGGGCACCCAACGCCCTAGTCCCCTAGGACCATGGCGCCCAGCGCTCTGGTCCCTGGCCCTATTTTGGGCCTGGTCTCTTTTGGGCCTCGAGTCTTTAAGTTTGCAAATTGGAAAATAAGGTTGCTATGTCGGCCCAAGGTCGGAAAAATCAGTCTTTCAACCCTAATTGGCAAGTATATAAACTACATTTCCTCTCCCATTTTGAGGAGGGAAGGACATATGTGTACAAGACGTGGAAGCGATATTCAAACATTTAAGCATTCAAGCATTCCTTCAAGCAATTGATCATTCTAAGTCTTCATTCAAGGCTAAGTGTTGCATTCAAGACAAGGATTCAACCATTGAAGAGGAGATCACATACCACATACAACATACAACATACAACAACATTTATACCTTCGCATGTAAGAATACAAACATTCTTACAACAAGGTATCAGTACTTGTTTACATTACAATCATTTACATTTACAACATTCTCATTTCTTGGTTAATTCCAAAACCGAGGTTTGACCTAAGGGCAAACCCCTAATCCCTAACCCCCCAATCGTCCTCTCTTTTTTGTGTGTAGGTTGCAGGTACGTAGCTGTAATTGAAGATCTAGAATCCTTGTGCAGAGACGAACAGATCCCCCTTCGTTTCGCGGATTTTTCGGAGGACCGTGTGCATGTCGGGTGCCATCGTCTCGTCAACTTTCGCTCAAATTTGTAGGACAGCGCTATCTCAACATTTTACTACTAATTCCAAGTCCGCAGCTTCATCCTATATTCCTATCTCTGTTTATAAGCGAATCTTTCTCACTTTACATGAATTCCTAGCTCAATCCTTCTATCTACATTCTTTACAAAAGAGGGTAGCCTTGCTGTCACAACCGTTGAAACTCATTTAGAATCCAATCTTGCATTGTGTGGGATTGGATCTTGTGGGTTTCAACCCCTCTTTTGAATGTAAAGTCTCCCCTAAGTGAAAACCATCAACCCTAGTGACCTCCTTTCTCTCTCCTTGGAGTGGTGGGGGGAACACTTAGGGTTCGATCGCGATTTTCCACTTTACATTTTGGTGAACCCGACGTGAACATCCTTTCTGATTATTCATGGTTAGATCTGAAAATTGGATGCCTTGATTACATTTCTATGTTTGATCTTTTGCAAATTTTAGAGGTTAATTACATGAAAACCCTAAAAAAATTTTTTGAGCTTGCGAAATGTCTAAATGTTAATGCTTGTTTCAGATCTACCCCTCTATTACAAATTATCAATTCATATTTGTGCTTTAATTATGAAAATTAAGTGGTTAAGTGTCAAAACCCTAATTTTTAAAACCCTCTTTGTTCAACCTTTGACTGATAATTTCACTGATCAAAACATCTCCAAATCAGTTGTAACTTTGGTTTCCGCAACAAAATCATAATATCTTTCATCCCTGAAAATTTGGAAAAAAGTTGCGAGGACCGTGTGCACCCCAAGTGCCATCATCCCTGACATTTTTTCTGAAATTTTGGGAGTTAGATCTTACTGTATTTTTCTGCTAAAATCTAGAATTTTGGCTGATTTTATCAATTACAACACTTTCAAAATTAAAGTCAAAGTTGGTCTAGTGATTGCTTGGATTAAGGCTCCTAATCATTCAAAAATCGTTGAAATTGAAATTTTGTGTCGAAATTGTGTTCTTACTGTCCTAAATCTGAAAAGTGTGTTGGCATTCATTCAAAATTTCAGTGCTTTATTCAAATTCTTGCAATTTGTGACTTTTGAAATTAAGTGTTTAATTGCAACAACTTTGATTTCAGCTTTCAAAATTGAATTTTGCATGAAATTGAGTCAACTTTTAAATTTCAAAGCTTGCATTGCTCTTAGTATTCCCTCTTAAATCATAAAATTCAAAGTTTCAGTTTCCATCTCTTTTTCAAAATTCAAAGTTTCAGTTTCCATCTCTTTTTCAAAATTCAAATTTTGCATTTTTCAACAATCTGGGTAGGATTCAATTTTGAGATTGCAACTTTAATTTGGCCTTTTTACAGATCGTAAAATCACTCAATTTTTTCAGATTAGCTTTAAAATCATCATAAATTTCATCCCTGAAAATTTTGAAAGAAGTTGCGAGGACCATGTGCACTCCGTTAGCCATGGTCCCTGACATTTTTTCTAAAATTTCAGGAGATTGTCGTGATTGCATTTAACAGCTTAAATCTAGGAGATTGGCTGATTTTATTGAAATTTGCTACCTCTAAATTCAAAATCTTCTCTCCCTCTCTAGTGGATGAGTTTTACAACAATAAGCCCTACTTACACTATTCCTATTAGACGAAGCCTTAGAATTAAGTCTTTCCAAGGTTTAATTACCGAGGAGATGGAACCTAATTTGAATAGCCTTTTTAACGAGGACACGGGTAATTCCTCTAATCCTCCTAATGATGAAGAAGCTCTCCATGAGGTTTCTATAGAACAACTTTTGAAATTGGATAACCAATTTGATGATTTTCAGAAATGGATGTCTCAAGAGTATCCCGATAGTCAATCTCTTTCATTAATTGAGGGTCTAAAACGTATGGTTCAAAGTGATAAGAATGGAATTGATATTTTGCGTGGTATTGCACACATTGTGGATTTGAATGTGATGCCTATGAAGAGTTGTGCTGAAACTTTAGGTTATACACAACCTCCCACTCAAGTCAATCATTCTATTCCATTGACAACTTCTATTGCTAGCATACCTACCTTTACATCAAACATAATGACTACTTCTATACAAGACATTCTGGCTATGATCACTAGTCATGGGGGCAATCCTTCCTCTTCAATTAACCCTCTTCCTTCATTCAATCCAACTTCTTCATTCATTCCTTCAATAAATGTTCCTATTATATCTCCACAAATGAACATGACACAAGGGGGCAATTCATTTAACCATTCCATTCCTCCTTGTAGTGCTCCTTTTTTCCAACCATCTCCTATGACTAACTATCATAGTGTCCTGCCACCTTACTCTCAATCAATACCTTCTTTCAATAACATAATACCTCCATCACAATCTAACACATCTAATTTGAACTCTTCGACTGAAGCGACCATTAACAATCTTGTGCAAACTATCTCTTCTTTACAGCAACAAATTGCCTCTATGAATCAATCTAAGTTTAGTGTGCCCACATTTGATGTTGCGAGCCCATTTTCTCTTGACATTGTTTGAGCTATCCCTCCTAAGCATGTTGAAATCCCGTATTTGGAGCTTTATAATGGTAAAGGTGATCCTCTAACACATGTTAAGACTTTTCAAACAATATGTACCAATTTCGCTTATGACCAAAGGTTGCTTGCAAAACTGTTTACTAGAACATTAAGAGATAAAGCCCTACAATGGTATTGCTCATTGCCTTCTTATTCTATTACTTCTTTCAAACAACTTGCAAATGCTTTTATTCAACAATTTCAAAACAATATAAGTCCTAAAGTTACTTTGATTGATTTAATGCATTGTAAACAAGGTGTTAAAGAAAAAGTGACTAATTTCATTGGTAGATATAAGCATTTGTGTGCTCAAATTTCTTTTCCAGTGCCTGACAATGATATTCAAAGAATATTTATTTCTAATTTACAAAAAGATATTAGGGAAAAACTTCTATTTTTTGAGTTTACTTCTTTCCAACAATTGTGTGCAACTCTTCACAATTATCAACTGACTGTGAGTCAAATGGAACAAGCAAATCCTATGGCTCCAAGTGATAAGGGTGATAGTAGTCAACAACCATTTGGAAAGTTTAAACCGAAAAGAGAGTCCGTTAAGTTCAATGAAAACATCATCAACAACAATGTGAATGCAGCATCAGGTGTGCCTCCTATTTCTAAGTTTTTCAAGAAAGAAAGAAAGTTTACTCCTTTGAATGAATCATTGCATAGTATTATGAATAAGTTATTGGAACAAAATGTGCTTACTCTCCCTCCTATAAAGCAAATAGATCCTGCAAAGATTAATTCACCCTATTTTGATAACAAATCTTTTTGTCAATTTCATCGTCAACCTGGGCATGATACTGAAAAATGTTTTGCTTTAAAGGGTAAAATTCAAGATTTGATTGATAATAATACTATCTTTGTTTCTGGTATGAATGATAAAGGCAATACATCTGTAGCTCCTCCTAACCAAAATCTTAAGACTTTTACTGATCCATTACCTTCTCATACCTCTAATGTGATTGAGACTAATGATTCCTCTTTCTCATCGGATGGTCTTGTGTCTATGACTCCGAATGTGATTAACTTTGTAGAGCAGCAAGAAAACCCTAAAGAACCTTCCATCACATTTGATTCTAGTGAAACTATCAAGGCACCTGATGGTCCTTTATATATAGCTGCAAAAGTCAAGAATACACCTTGTCATGGAGTGCTTATTGATCCTGCTTGCATGGTTAATGTTATTACTGAAGAATTTCTTTTTACTTTGCAATTGAATCAAGTGATCTATGACAAAACAGATGTGATTGTGAAATTATTTGATGCATTTTCTTCTCCTGCAATTGGTTCTATTACATTACCTATTGAGGTCCATAACAAATCCCTTGATGTGAACTTTGCTATTATTCCTTCATCCGAACAATTTCGTGTGAAGATAGGCTATCCTTGGCTATCTTCCATGAAAGCTATTGCTTCTCCTATTCATAAATGTTTGAAATTTCCCCATAATGGTGAAGTTGTTACTGTCAATCATAGTCTCTTTAAACCAGTTGAAAGAACTTCTAGCGTTCCTATTGATTATTTTTGGCCTAAACAATTCCAATCTCTTCCACCGCGAAGTGATCATCATTTCAAATCTTATCAAAAGTGGAAAACATATATGATCCTATCTCTAAGTGAACCTAGAACACCCAAACTTGATATTCCTATTGTTCTTGAGAAGGAAGTTCTTCCTTTGAAAGATAAAACTAATGTCTTTCCTCAAGAAGATTCCCAACCCATTCCTATGGATGTGACTATGTCTATGTCTAATAAACTTTCTAAAAGTAGGCCTATACCTCCTTGTCATGATGGACTTGGTCTCCTTCCCAAATCAAATATTCCTCCTTTATATGGAGCAGTTCCTCCTCCTTCCTCTTATGGAGAGAAGAGACCTTCCTCTTCTCCTATTATCCAGCCTAAGAGACCACAACCTAAACACCCAAGTGATAGGATGAGAACATTCCTCCTCCTCAATCTTCTCAACTTCCTACTAAGACTAGATGAAATCATTCTGCATGTGAACGCCGACGAAAGCATCATCTTAGAGCTCAGGCAGCTGCTTCTCAAACTTTGCAATCCCCAAAAACACCTTCAACAAGCATTATTCCATTTTCTCCAAAATCTCCTAAACATAAGATGCATGATGGTTTTGATCCTATGCAAGTTAAAGATCCTATTTTTATAAATCTTGATGATGATATAGATGAAAATGTTATTCATGATGAAAATGTTACTTCTCTTGCTTCTGATAGTGAATATGAATATGTTGATGTTGATAACCATTTATCTAATGAATTTTCTAAAGCACTTATCCTAGCTCCTAGACAAGAACAACGTGGCTTGGAACATAAACATAGCCCTTGTTTGGATCTTGTGATAGCTCCATCTACTGTGTTGGATGTTCCTCCTCTAGCATGTTCCCTGCCTTCCCGAAATATTGATCTGCAAGATCGGGGGGTGGATGATGTGCTAGACTAGTTTCATTAGCATAGCAGATTCTCTCCTCCTCTCTTTCTTTTGTTACTTCTTCTATGTGTTATTCTCATTCGTCTATTTGTTGTCCTTAGTG
Source organism: Cryptomeria japonica (assembly GCF_030272615.1). Taxonomy (NCBI): domain Eukaryota; kingdom Viridiplantae; phylum Streptophyta; class Pinopsida; order Cupressales; family Cupressaceae; genus Cryptomeria; species Cryptomeria japonica. Next base: position 226,605,228 of record NC_081409.1, read on the forward strand.
TTGTCTACCCGAGGACGATGCAAAGCATTGAGATCTCTTTTGGTCTCTCTCATGTTGACTCAAAAGACACGTGTTCCCTTCTTCTAGGTGACCTTCCTTGATTGGGGAATGAAGAACAATTATGCATACATACATATGATATACATGAATTATCATACAGCATACTGACCCCGAGGAAAGTGAAGTCACCTCATGCTTTGTGTTTTGTGTCTATTATCCTTGGGTTTATCTCACACTTGGGGGCTAAATCTTTGTGATAACGTGCTCCTTTCCCTTCTCATTTCTTATGTGTATCACTACCTTAAAGCAATCACCCCCATTGAGGCATGTGCGATCGCTTTAACGTAGGGGGGCATACACCCCGTCTATCCTTTCAGGATACTTGAAAATTTCTTGACGAACTTAGCTTTGCCTTGAAAATTTTTGGTATTTTTCTTACATGACTCATAGTGAGGGAACCTTACTACTGATAGTCATGGTTCTCCCTCATGATCTTCCCTTTTACTTTGTCAATCGAAGTCATAAGATCCTTAGTCCATTGGGGGCTTGGTGTGTCTTGCCTCCTTAACGTGGTGAAAGTCTTTCAATGTTGTTTCCTTGTACTTTACCGGAAGTATGGGCGTACGCTTATACTCCCACTAAAGTGGGGGCTAAATGTAACGTCCTAAAATTGTGACACTTGCAATTTCAACTACATTTGGGTCTTCACGATGGTGACACAACACTGAACTTGAATGGAGACCCCGAAACTTGTTCATGACATCAAAAACTGCATTTTTCAGCACCCTGGCCTGATCCTCCTTGCACCCTGCTATCCCTGGAGGTGGGACCATGGCACCCAGCGCCCTGGTCCCTGGCCCTATTTTGGGCCCGGTCTCTTTTGGGCCTCGGGTCTTTAAGTTTGCAAATTGGAAAATAAGGTTGCTATGTCAGCCCAAGGTCAGAAAAATCAGTCTTTCAACCCTAATTGGCAAGTATATAAACTACATTTCCTCTCCCATTTTGAGTAGGGAAGGACATATGTGTACAAGACGCAAAAGCGATATTCAAACATTCAAGCATTTAAGCATTCAAGCATTCCTTCAAGAAATTGATCATTCTAAGTCTCCATTCAAGGCTAAGTGTTGCATTCAAGACAAGGATTCAACCATTGAAGAGGAGATCACATACCACATACAACATACAACATACAACGACATTTACACCTTCACATGTAAGAATACAAACATTCTTACAACAAGGTATCAGTACTTGTTTACATTACAATCATTTACATTTACAGCATTCTCATTTCTTGGTTAATTCCAAAACTGGGGTTTGACCTAAGGGAAAACCCCTAATCCCTAACCCCCCAATCGTCCTCTCTTTTTTGTGTGTAGGTTGCAGGTATGTGGCTGTAATTGAAGATCTGGAATCCTTGTGCAGAGACGAACAGATCCCTCTTCGTTTCGCGGATTTTTCGGAGGATCGTGTGCACGCCGGGTGCCATCGTCCCATCAACTTTCGCTCAAATTTGCAGGACAATGCCGTCTCAACATTTTACTACTAATTTCAGGTCCATAGCTTCATCCTATATTCCTATCTCTATTTATAAGTGAATCTTTCTCACTTTACATGCATTCCTAGCTCAATCCTTCTATCTACATTCTTTACAAAAGAGGGTAGCCTTGCTATCACAACCCTTGAAACTCATTAAGAATCCAATCTTGCATTGTGTGGGATTGGATCTTGTGGGTTTCAACCCCTCTTTTGAATGTAAAGTCTCCCTTAAGTGAAAACCGTCAACCCTAGTGACCTCCTTTCTCTCTCCTTGGAGTGGTGGGGGGAACACTTAGGGTTCAATCGCGATTTTCTGCTTTACATGTAGTACATAGCAAATCAGACATTACACATGTAGTGGGCATTGCTACACATTTTTAGAAAATTCCAAGAGAATCCCACTTGGTAGCAGTCAAGAGGATTCTTGGATATCTGAAGGGAACTATAGATTATGGATTGTGGTATCCATAGAGTAATGAATTCAATCTTAAAGTGTTTACTGATGCCAATTGGGCTGGTAATGTGGATGATTGGAAGAGCATAACTGGTGGTGCATTCTTTCTTGGTGGTTGACTTGTCTCATGGATGAGTAAGAAGAAGAGTTGTATCTCTCAGTCTACAGTAGAAGTAGAATATGTAGCAACATTTATGAACTGCACTTAGACAATTTGGATGAAGCATGTATTAAGTGGTTTCAGAGTCCCTATATTTGAACCAGTGAGTATATTTTGTGATAACACAAGTGCAATTGATATTTCCAAGAATCCAGTATTGTATGCTAGAACCAAGCACTTTGAGATCAAGTATCATTTCTTGAGGGAGAAAATTGAGAACAAAGAGGTTGTATTGGAACATGTTTCCAGTAAGGAGAAGTTAGCAAATATATTCACCAAGCCTCTACCGAAGGCTACATTTACCTATTTAAGAGGTAAATTAGGGGTACTGACCCTTCAAGAGGTGAACTAAATGTATGTGCTCCACATCAGTCAGGTATTGCATTGTCAAATATTTGTAGGATTGGTGTGTTGAAGGATGCTACTCCTCAGGGGAGTAGCATAGTGGATCATGGATGTTTGTTCCTCCAATTTGGCATTGTTGTCAAAGGAGGAGAACATGTGAAGAAGAGAAGATATCTACAGTATTGGCTACACATAATATGGAAAAGATTGGGAGAAGATGTGAAGCAGAGAGATATCTTTGTATATTGCCTTGTATATTGCCATCAATGCCAAAGGGGGAGATTGTTGGCATATGTGCAAAGTTGGATGATATGATGATATTGTATGTTGTCATTGATGTCCATATGCTGAAGTATGAACTGATATGTTGGAATGTGACCTGGTATGATAGTATGAAGTGAACCGGTATGATGATGTGAACCGGTATGTGAATCGGTATATGAAAAGTTTGTATTGGGGTTTCATTTGATATGACTACCGATTGGTAGTCTCAGCTTCAGGGTTTCTGGTTGATGCATTCCAAGTCTGTGTGAATCGACCGGTGACATTCTGAAATGAATATGAGATCACATTGCCATGTCAGCCTAATGCGGGTGAAGAATCTCCTTGAGGATATTGCATGAAGAAGATTGATTCTATCTCCCTCAGGAATGTGCAAAATCTTAGTAGATGGAGGAGAGTGCGTGATGGGTTATTAGCTTCCAAAAGTGGTGAGAATGGATGATGGAGAATGTCTTGAGATTTGTTAAAGATTGTTTTATCCTATGTAATGTGATCGAACGGTCAAGATTGGACCGATTGTATTGATAACCCAGATGTTTATGGTTTTAGGTTTTGGCTACTGACCTAATTGTTGTCTATAAGGTCAATGATTATTTGCATTGTGAAGTTGTTGGTAAATGTTATGTGTCTATCCAAGTGAAGAGATACTTGATTCTTGCCAAATTGGTGCAGTAAGTAGAGATCTATAGAGTGTGATTGCAGATGTAAAGGAACTAAAGTGGATCTGCCTTGGTATTAAGTGTTGTTATCAGATCAGTGTATTACCTGTTGACTTCTAACCATTTCAGTAGTTGGAAAATCCCTTTACCCGATAGCTTTAACAGGTTTTTTGTAAATACTTTAAAAAGGTGACTGAAAATCATTGAGTTCTTTAAATCCTATGACAAGGTAACCTTTAGTAGGGTTCTAACCTTTAACTGGGTATTTAGCCATCCCTTAACCGGGTGATCCCTAGCAGGATCAGTTCCTAGCAGAATCTATTGTAAAGTCTTTAACTGGACTAAGCTTCTAACAGAGTGGACTTCAGAAGAGTTAAAGAACAACTTGTGGTTATTCATCCCCACCATGGTTTTGGCCTATTGGGTTTCCATGTAAAAAATCAGTGTGTTATATGTGATGCTTTTTCATGCGATGTCTTAGTGTTTTTTGTCAAGTGGTAATGCATGCTGATCTAGTGGTCATTATATTTTTGATGTATTACTTGTTTAAGCATATGGGTGAAGTGGAAATAAGATGTTAGGATTTGTGAAGATCTAAATGTTACTGGTTTATGTCTTTCACAGTCTCACTGTGTTTTATCGGTAGTGTCCTGATTTAGATCGGTGATGTTGTTTACCAGTTTGTACAGTCTTTGCAGTTTAAGTTGTTAAAGAACCTTTTGTCTATATCGATTCACCCCGCCCTCTCAGTATCTGTTGAGCATTTATTGTTCATCATTACTCACCAATTTATATTTAAAAAAGTATACCCATGTATGTTTGGAGAAGTCATCAATGAATGTGAGCACATACTTAGACCCTGAAAAAGATGGAGTCAAAAGTGTCATAAGATCATTGTGTACCAAGTCCAAGGGTTCCTTAGTATGTGTGGCTCTACCTTTAGGAAAATTATCCTTCTGATTCTTTCCAAGTGCACAACCTTGACATACACCATTAGTACAAGATATCTAAGGGAGCCCAATCACAAGTACCCGTGTGCTCGTCTATTGTAAGTATCTGTAATTGACATGGCCAAAACACTAATGCCAAAGTTTGATCATTGAATCTACTTGTGCAACAAGAGAAACACCTGAACCATCTGGACTCTCAAAGCCATCAAACCTATATAATTGAGAATTAAAATCAACACTACTAGTAGCCATAACCAAACTGAGATCATGGAGATCTCTAATAGCCACATAATGTGGTGAGAACTCAACTATTTTACTAGAGCCAGAATGACAAATCTGATAAACAAAGAGGAGGTTTGTCGAAATGTCAGGAACTAGAAGAACATCCTGAATACAACCACCTATCAATGGAACAGTACTTGAACCTAATTCTGATAGCATGAAGAAGTTGAGAAATACAACTTCAAAGATCCCAAGAGCACTTGCAAGAAAAATACCCTTCACAAGAGAATAATGGAGGCAAAAAACAATAATGGCTCTGAAGAAAAAAATTATCATTCAGAGAGGGAATAAATAAAAAAGTACAATACAATCCTTATAAAAGGAGAATATGCAACCCTAAATATGTGCAACCATAAAGAAATCCTAAAGGAATAAAGTGTATTTAATAATTATAATAATTATTAAATACGTACCATATTATTAAATGCCTAAGTTTAATTGAAGTGTAGAGGATAATAGACTAATAATTAAATAAATAATAATTAGCTAATGCATGAAAACTCTAACATATTTAATTTATATATATAATTGTCTCGAAGGTTACATTTTATTTGTTTCAAATACATTATGCCTTTAACAATTTTTCCGCTAAATTATTTTTTTAAATTACAAAAAAGTTATGATTGAATTTTCCCGCTAATATTTTCATTAAATTTTCCCACTAAAAATTACAAAAGAAACAAATTATATATACTATATTTTTCCATTAAATTTTCCCACTAATGGGATGTGCATTGAATATCATCCATAGGATTAATTCAATCTCCACCGTTGGATTCTAGGGATACAAAGAAACTTAAAATCAAACCACAAAAAAGGAAAGGAGTTCAAACCATAACTTTATTTTTGCAGGTTGTAGCAACATTCCTCTCCTTGGAGGTATGATTGTGGTTTTGAAGAGGGATTGATCTAAGAAGAGAGTCATGCTAAATTTTTTCTCATGCAAAGTCCATTGGAGATTTTTTTACCAATTTATTTTCAAATGCATATGCTAATAATTTTTTTTGGGATTTTGTTTGTAGGTTGCTTGCCCTCTTTCTAGGGTTTTGTTTGCAATTTGAATATTATTGTTTTCCTCTTATTAGTTCTAGTTTTCCTTTTATTTCATATGAAGCATATGGTTTTCTTCTTATTTCATTTTCTCAAAGAAAACACTAGATCTAATGTGTCTCTCCTTCTTTTTTTTTTTTAATAGGCATCCAGGTATACATCCAAAAGAAATGAGGTATACAAAAAAAATGGTGAAAGAAATGACATTTGGAGAAAATGGCAGGTATTTACTTATTTTTCATTTCTTTTTCTATTTTGAAAGGGATGTGAAATCCCCATGAGGGTGGCGTAGTCCCATGGAGGTTGCGACAACCCTATTGGGGTATCATAGTCCATGGAGGCTTTGGGGGTGTCATAGTCCATGGGTGCTGCGACATTGCCCATGGGGGTGTCATAGTCCCATAGAGGTTGTGACACTGCCATGGGGTGCCACAGTCCATGGAGACTGCAACATACCCCATGGGGGTGTCGCAGTCCCATAGAGGTTACGACATCCCCATGGGGGTGCCACAGTCCCTGGAGGCTGCAACATTCCCTCGTTTGCAATTTTTTAAAAATATTTTAAATTTTTCATTTATTTTTAATTTTTATATATATAATATTATATATTACTATATATAATATTATATAATATTATATATATTATATATATATTATACACACACACATATGTACTATATATGCATATACATTTTTATGTTAAATTTATAACACAAACCCACAAACCCAAAACTCAATCAATGACTAATTAAATCTTTCATGACTAAATAAATGACCAATTAACAACAATTAATGACTACATAAATGGCAACATTGTGTGATTATTTTGGACACTTTTTGTCGATTTATCGATGAAAACGTAGTGCCACTATTTGACGAAAGTTCATCAAAATTTAGATGAAGCAAATTTCATCAAAAGAAGTGAAAAAAAGTGACAAATTTTTTTTCGGTGTTTCGTTGAAAAAGCGACGAACGTTCATCTAAATTTGGATGAACTTTCATCAAAATATGGAGTCAAATGCATTAGTGATCAATCACATGAATCTCCAAGCATAATGAGTCATATTGAATATCATAAGTCCACATAGAGTACTAGCATCATCATCTATATCATCTAAGATAGCAAAAGAATGATGAACAATCATCTAAGTAGTCCACCATATGTCCATATAAGTCTATCAAAATGCAATTAAAAAGGCAAGTCTAGGAGGGACACTACAAGTTTTGAGAACCTTAGGATCAAAGAAGTTGAGTCTATTCAAGAATATATTACCAGGACCCAAGCTATTGCTAATCAACTTAGAACTCAAGGAGAAACTATCACAAAGCAAAAATTTATGGAGAAAATTTTAAGATCTCTTCCTCCAAAGTTTGATCCAATTGTGATAGCCATAGAAGAAAGTAAAGATATAACTACATTTCAAGTTGTAGAATTGGTAGGTTCATTGTAGTCATATGAAGAGTCTTGTGCAAGCTTTCTAGTCTACTGTGAGAGTCGAAGAAAAGTCTTTAATGCTTCTTTCACTCCAATAATTTCAAGGAGAGTCTTCTTCAAATAGAGGACATGGTAGAGGAAGAGGAAGAGGAAACAATAGAGGATGAGGAAGAGGTTATGTGGATCATAGAAACATCCAATGTCAGTATTTTGACCTATATGTGCACTATGAATCTGAATGCAAAAAGAAGATATTTGATTTGAAAAATTCAAGAGCCAACTATGTTGAAGAATCTTTTGAAGGCACAAGGAATTCCACATTCTTTGCATGCAACTTCACCAAGCAACCTCAATCAGATGTGTGGTTTCTAGACAGTGGTTGCTCCAATCATATAACAGGTAAATCTGATATTTTTATCAAGTTAGATGACTCTATGAGAAGTCATGTTAAATTTGGTGATGACCTAGAGGTTGATGTGATAGGAAGTAGTACCCTAGCAATGACAACTAAGGAAGGTGATATTACTTTGATTCATAATACTTTGCATGTGCCAAAGTTAGAGCATAATCTCTTAAGTATTGGGCAGCTTCTAGAAAAAAATTATAAGGTCGTTTTTGAAGATAAATGCTGCAAAATGTTTGATAAATCTACTAACCATCATCTTGTAGCAAAGGCTTATATGATAGAGAATATTCTTTTTCCTCTCACGTTGGGTTCTACTAGGATGCATGCTCTCAAAGAAACCACAAATGATTCGTGGTTGTGGCACCAATGGTATGAATAATAATTTACACAAAATTGTTTCAAAAAGAAGATAAAACTTTATATTTATTCAAAACTAAATATAAAACACTCCCTAATCACGTGATCAAGGAGTGTTTTGTATTTAGTTTTGAATAAATATAAAGTTTTTTTTTTTTATGAAGCAATTTTGTGTTTATTGCAATGTAGAAATTTGTGTCTATTATTTATTTTCTTCATTTGGTACCAGAGCCATGGTCCAGAAATTATCTGAGTTAAATTGCTGAAGTTGCAAAAAGATCAAGGAAGACACGAATCGTAAGAAGGAAGGTCGATGAGATGAGAAGATCATTGTTTTCAAGATGAATCTTTGCTACCACATTTGAAGTCCCAAGAATGTCATAATCAAACAAGGATGATTTTATGTTCAAGGTTATTGTAATGGAAGTTTATTCCTGCTAGTCTAAGTGTGTAGTTTGAAGAGTCCAACCATAGGTGTTGAAGAATAAATCCAACACATCAAATGAAGGACAAAAAATGAACTCGATCTTCATAAGAGGAGGTCGAAGTCAAAAGGATTCGCAATCCAACAATAGAAGGAAATAAGTTTTTAAATGACCTCATATCTGAGAAGATCTAGCTAGCGTAGTAAAGTTTGAAACCACCTATGAATGGTGAAGCCCTCAATTTGTGAGGAATCCCAATCATGGTCTTTGAGGAGGCCATAGTGTTTTTTGTCAAGAAAAAGGAGAGAAGATCACAAATTTTGTGAAAGCTAGAGAAATTATTTTAAGCCATTAACATGCAATCATGTGAGGAAGTCAGATTCAAGTGTTAGAAAAGGCTTGAAGAAGTTAAAAGTTAAGAATTCACACTCTAAAAAAAGATCATAGCATGATGGATCGTGGTAGGAGTTGAGCTCGTTGAACCCAAATGAATATATAAATGTTCTTTGTGTTAAATCAATTAGTGGTTGAAATTAAGGGGGACAATGTTGACATGTTAATTTTCCCACATGCATGTGATAAAATATAATTTGAACTACAATTCATTGGATGAGATAAAAATATAATTTTGGTAATTTCTCCCACTTGTATGAGAAGAAATCTAGTTTGTAAGAGCTAAAATAAGAGCTCTAAAAATATAATTCACATCAAGATTTTAACTAAATGTTTGATCTTTTATTTTTGGCTAGCATTCAAGTGCCAAACACCTCTATATAAATAGGTAAATTATAATGAAATCTTTATCCTTGATCAATCGATCATTGTTCCTTGATCACGTGATGAAGAAGTGTTTTGTATTTAGTTTTGAATAAATATAAAATTTTATTTTCTTTTTGAAACAATTTTGTGTTTATTACTATGTAGTAATTTGTGTCTATTATTTATTTTCTTCACGATTAGGCTATATAAAGCATAGCAACATAAAGAAGATGGCATCTCAGACAGAGTTGGATGGAAAGGCTAGGGTTGGAGAGACTATGATGCCTATAGGCACATGAGGAAAAAGATTGGATGCTTAGGAATGCCTTGTAGAAGGTAATTTCAATCATTTTTTTTTCCAAAATATAATGTCTCGTAGGTAATAGGTTTGAGTCTCACTATAAATAGTGTTTGATTCAATGCTAATGGCTGGTTTTAGGGACCATTTCACAAGAGCAAGGGATTACTTTGGATGCAAGTCATTACTTTTCATTTTTAGATTAATGCAAGTATCCCACAAGCACAAAAAAAATTGTATGAAAACTCATGTCAGGTTTTCTAAATTGCTTCCATTTGAGATTATTATTAAATGTGATCTCTATTGTTTTTTTCCTAATTTTAGAAAATTTATGTTAGGTTAATTTAATCTTATCTGATGCAATCTAAAAATTACTACTAAAAATTATTTAGTTTTGAATAAATATAATGTTTTATCTGCTTTCTGAAGCAATTTTGTGTTTATTACTATGTAGCAATTTGTGTCTATTATTTATTTTCTTCACGATTAGCTTATATAAAGCATAGCAACATAAAGAAGATGACACCTCAGAAGGACTTGGATGGAAAGGCCAGGGCTAGAGAGACTATGATGCCTATAGGCACACGAGGAAAAAGCTTGGATGCTTAGGAATGCCTTGTAGAAGGTAATTTCAATCATTTTGTTTTCCAAAATATAATGTCTCGTAGGTAATAGGTTTGAGTCTCACTATAAATAGTGGTTGATTCAATGCTAATGGCTAGTTTTAGGGACCATTTCACAAGAGCAAGGGATTACTTTGGATGCAAGTCATTACTGTTCATTTTTAGATTAGTGCAATAATTTCACAAGAAAAAAAAATTGTATGAAAACTCATGTCATTTTTTCTAAATTACTTCCATTTGAGATTATTATTAAACATGATCTTTGTTGTTTTTTTTCCTAGTTTTAGAAAATTTATGTTAGATTAATTTAATCTTATCTGATGCAATCTGAAAATTACTACTATTATAATCTTTTCAAGTTGAGTCGAGTTGGACTATTAACTGTCTTGAGTCCTTCCTGATTTGACATATTCATTAAGCTGTGTAGTAAGCATTGCTTGATGCATGAGTCATGTCTAATAGAACCATTCTTTACTATTCTTGCAAGGTTTGTGTTCATTTGATGTCCAAAACTTATATCACTGGCTTAAAATATGTGGCTCTATTATTCATGACACAGATGGCATTTGTCATCAAATTTAGTTCTATGGCTTCAACTTCTAATTTATCAAACAAATTTGACTCCATGGCTTCAACTCCAAATTTACCAAACAATAAAGTCAAATTTATTATTATTCAGTTATCCATCTAAATATAACTTTCATTCAATATATATCTCTTGTATTATAAAACACTCACATAATTTCATCCTCTATTCAATAAACTGCTTCATTATAGTTGTAATACACTAGAGTGTGAATTTTTATCTTAGACTAATCTACAATCTAATTTTTTTTAAACTTTCAATGATCTTTCATCAAAACCCTTAATTTGACTGGAATTGCCACCTTTGTACAAGAAAACCTGCAAAACTTAAATACAATTCACGTGACTTTGTGTAAGGAACAATATCACTAAACGTTTACCTCTAAAATCTAAATCCATTAAGTAGAATTTATCTCATTACATAAGCATTCCTTAGATTCAAAAATCACTCCTCATTACCACTTCAGCCTTATTAGTTCAATATAATCACTTCACTTCACTTTAGGCATACTAAATATTAATCCCACTGTAAGAAAACCAAATCCTAAGCTGTTATGAACAAATAGCACACCTTTACAAACTCAAACCCTTCAAATATTTTATTCGGTGGTTCAAAATAAGAGGAAGAGAAAAATCAATGCATTTCAAGACATAAATCATGGTTAATGACACTAGCAGGAAAATTAAATGTACTGCAAAGTAGCGAAGTTCCTGCCAGGAAAGAAAGGGCTGAGTTTGAAGAAAGGAGTGAAATGATTTAATCTGTTGGAAAATGTTAAAAAATTGCTTGGAAATGCGAAATACAATAAACTGGTTTTAGAACACTACAGAAGTCTTGGAAGGGAAAGTATTCTTACCACTTGTAATGACTAATTTTGTTGTTCAAAATCCATAAACAAATCAAATAATAGTGAAAACAGGGGTCTTTGTTTAGTTGGAACCATACGCAAAGAAAGGGAGGAATTCATATGAAGCATTCCAAAAGTTGGCAGCACTAGGTGCATAGCGCAAAGTTACAGAGTCTATAGGAGCTTCTAGCTATTCTTGTCATAGACCAAAGTTTCCAGAATCTAGTTTATCAAACTCGGTGATAAGGAAGCCGTTAGCAGTGAGTCATCCCAGTTCTACCTTTAATCAACCTGTATATTCTTGTTCAGATGTCGGGAGTTTATCAGTGTTCCCAATGAGTTATTGTTACTCTCATTTTCTAAAATGCTTTTCAACCTTATAAATGATTTGATGTAAATGCGTTGAAAGTTGATTTTTATTGTGATTCATGATGAGGACTATCAAAAGGGTGTTGGCCTACAACAAAGCATAAAAATGCCAAGACTTTGTATTCTTTTGAAATTTTCCCAACGCCTAGGAATTCGTAAATGTTGAGCAGGCTCAAGAATGTATGGCCTCAAATTGTGTATAAAGTAATACATATTTTGTGGAAGGAAGAAGACTATTCTATGATCTCTACTGCAGGGATGTCATAATGGCCACACATCCCACAAATATACAAAATCCCATTCCAAAAATGGACAAATCCCTACTAAACTATTACAGCAGTTTTAAATTCAATAAAAGGCGGCCACCATGAATATTTTTTCTTAAAATAGCGAAATGCTCAGTGGAGGTGGGGGCGTAAACATGAAAAGGGCAGTTACAGCAGAAGTGAAAAGGTGAAGGGTGAAATCTTAGTAGAAACCCTTCACATAGAGACATCTATGAGTAGTACTCTACAATTGCTTATAGAAAAACATATTTACATTTAAGTTTTAGAATGTCCAATCTAACAGAAAAATCGCTTCCGATGTGTTTCATTATTGGACAGAAAAATCGCTTCCGATGTGTTTCATTCTCACAATTTTGCAAGCAAAAACATGTTAACCATATTTAGGAAGCATTCCTCTAAGAAAGAAGAATATGAAATAGATAACTTTAACTAGGTAGGAGTAATATATACAAAATAAAGCCCTGAGTAGACCTGATCACTCCAAACCAAAGTTTGCATTATAAGTTCATTCACATTTACAGGATTGCGTTGAATGCATAGTATTCATTAATTACACTGATCTATACAGAGAATTTCTCTGCAACTAAATTTGCATGTTGTCCTTTGGTCGTCCATTTCCCTTACCCATGCCTGCTTCAAACTCAATAGCAACAGTCCTCCTATCATCCACACCGAAGGCAACGAGAATAAGTAGTAGGGGATAGCTAATGGAGGTAAGGCACCAATTGATTAGAAGTTTTGTCAACAACAGCGCCTGCACTCTGCTAAAAGATGCTAGTGATGCTTGTTTACTATGGCAAGGGATTTTATTTATGTATGAGAGGTTTTAGAAATCCTTTGATTTTACTCTTCTCTTTTAGATTTGAAACCCTTTGTTTAGTTCTTCATGATAAATATTATAATCTATTGGTATTTCTTTGTAAAAGTTAGATGCAATATTTTACGAATCCCATACCCTGTGAGTGGGATGCTGTAATTTATCCGATTTTAGCAATTTATGTTGTGGTATTTAACCTAAATTGGATCTTTCTCACAAACTCTCATGAAGCTTCGTCTTGTATTGTTCAGCTTATACCCTTTGAATTGTCCACCTTTTGAAGTCATTCCATATTGACTTAGACCTTGAGTCTCGTATTGTACAAATCTACTAGTTATAGACAGTTTGGTTTCCCTGCTAACGAATAGTTCTTTTACATTAGGTAGATACCCATTAAAAAATCTTTTAAAAATATTACAAAGTCTCGGCACAATCACTCTGCAGACTAATACACAAATGTGCAAATGCTATATTGCACGTATCTACTATTTATAAATACTTTGATTAACTGCTAGTAAACAGTTCTTTTGCATTTGGGCAGATACGCAATAAAAAATATTTGTAATTTCTGATCACTTTCAATATTTAACAGTATTCAATCAGATTCAAATTTTAATGCAAGGTAGCCTTTTGTCAAACCTAACAACCATAACAACTTGTAATGCGTAAATGCTACTTTTGGAAATTGTTTGACTAGTGGAATACTCTGATTCTTGACTAAAGTCATTCAGGTCTAATCAAGAGAACGATCACTCCACAGAATGACACTTGGATGTGTAGAATGTTTATCTAATCTCAGGTGTAAAACTCTGAACTAAAAGCACAATAATTCAACATAGAAGTTTAAAAATATACAACATGATTTTTGAATAATTGTAGGAAAAGATCATACTAAAAAATTTGAGAGATACTACCAGTAGCATACAAACATCTTACCAATAGTTCCATATAGTTGATAAAATTGTACAACTCTCTTAAATAAGGAAATTAGAAACCTCGATGTCTAAATAGTTTGACCTGGAAGCAATCTCCATTCTAGTTGCAACCATGCTTGAAATTATGGATATCGTCTCTAATATATAAAAGCAAGAATTCAATTGAAATATAGCTATTGAAGGATGCAACCTAAACTTTAAATAAATTCTTTTAAGTTAGTGGATAGAGTGAAGCAGATAAAATGAGATTGATAACCATCAAACTAAGGAGGTCTAACTTGCTTATTCATTTAAAATGAGATTGATAAAATGAGATTGATAACAATTGTGATTAATATGATGTGTAAGTCAACGTAATCTCTGCACATTGATCTTGAGACCTGCAAAATTCCAAAAAGATTTCTCCATTGCTGATTAGTTCTCTAATGAAATGATATCTAATGTCAATATGTTTGCTTCTCTTGTGGAATACTGGATTCTTTGACAATGCTATGGCTGAATTGTTGTCACAGTAGATCTTTGTTGCCTCCTCTTGTTCTTGTTTGAGATCTTTCAAAACTCTTCTCATCCAAATTGCTTGACATGATGCACTTGTGGCTGCTACATACTCTGCTTCAGCTGATGAAAGAGTGACAATTGGTTGTTTCTTTGAAGACCATGAAACTACACCTGTTCCAAAATGAAAGACATAGCCGGAAGTGCTCTTCCTATCATCAATGCTTCCAGCACTATCACTATCCGTGTATCCTATGAGTTTGAACTCTTTTGAACTTGAATATTGGATCCCATAATTCTTGGTTCCACTCACATATCTCAAAATTCTTTTACCAGCTTGCCAATGTGAAACTTTTGGAGACTCCATGAACCTTGAAATCAAACTTACACCATACATAATGTCTGGCCTTGTTGCTGTTAAATACATGAGGCTTCCAACAAGTTTTTTATACAAAGTTGGATTTACCTCAGTTCCTTTGTCATCTTTACTCAATTTCAAACCTGTCACAATTGGTGTTGGGGCTGATTTGCAATTCATCATATTAAACCTCTTCAAAATGTCATTTGCATATTTTGTTTGAGAGATGAATATACCATTTTCATTTTGATTCACCTCAATGCCAAGAAAATACTTCATTAAACCCAAATCAGTCATCTCAAATTCTTTCTTCATATCTGATTTGAACTTGTCAATTGATAGATCACCCGTGAATACTAAGTCATCAACATATAAGCAAACAATTATGATCTCACCTTGCTCATTCATTTTGGTGTATAAAGTAGGCTCACTGCTGCACCTATTGAATCCATTTTGTAAAAGATAAGAGTCAATTTTTCTATACCATGCCCTTGGGGCTTGTTTGAGTCCATAAAGAGCCTTCTTGAGCTTGTAAACCTTGTTTTCATGACCCAAAGTCTCATAACCAGGTGGCTGTTCCACATAGACTTCTTCTAAAATGCCATTCAAGAAAGCTGATTTCACATCCATTTGATATACTGCCCATTTGTTTTGAGTTGCTATGGCTAATATTGTTCTTACGGTGTCCATACGAGCAACCGGTGCAAATGTCTCATTGTAGTCTATTTCGGGTTGTTGAGAGTAACCCTTTGCTACTAACCTTGCCTTATGTTTTTGGACATCACTATTTGCATTCAATTTGGTTTTGTAAACCCATTTCACTCCAATCACCTCTTTTCCTTGTGGAAGATTCACCAACTCCCATGTTTGATTCTTTTCAATAGAATCTATTTCTTCATCCATTGCAAGCATCCATTTTTCTTCTTTAATTGCTTTTTCAAAATGAATTGGATCATCTACATGTGAATATAAAGCAAAAAGAGAAGTTTGTCCTTCATTGTTTCCACTTTCATTTTGCTCATAAATCTCTCTTAAACTTCTGATTTTTTGTCTTCTAGCTTGCCAATGTAGGATTTGACATGTCACTTGATGTAGACCCTGTGGAATGTGGACTTGCTGTCCCTGCACTAAAAATCCCTGTTGTTGATGGTGTTTGCTGCCTATTTGCTTGAGTGTTTGTTTGCATACGTGATGTTGTTCTTACACTTGATGATGGTGTTGCTTGACTACCTTGTTGTCCTTGAATGGGTGTAGGAGGACTGACATTTGGAAGACTGCCTGCTGCTATATCATCTTCATTTTCTTCTTGTGGTAAAGTGGCTACAATATTAATGGTTTTATCCATGGTTCCATCCCATGCTTCATCTTCTACAAATTGAACATCCCTGCTGATTATTACCTTCTTGCTGATTGGATTATATAGCTTGTATGCCTTGGATTCATTACTATATCCCACAAATATGCATTTTTCTCCTTTGTTGTCTAATTTTCTTCTCAATTGATTAGGTACATGTGCATATGCAACACATCCAAAAACTCTCATGTGAGCAACATTATGTTTTCTTCCACTCCAAGCTTCTTCCGGAATCATATTCTTCACACTTTTTGTTGGACATCTATTCATTATATAGGCTGCACATGATATAGCTTCAGCCCAATACTCATTTGGCAAATGTTTGGCCTTCAACATGCTTCTAGCCATTTCCATGATTGTCCTATTTTTCCTTTCAGCTACCCCATTTTGTTGAGGTGTGTAGCTAGTGGTGAATTGCTTGTGGATTCCATGTTTCTTGCAAAATCTTAGAAGATCATTTGAGATGTATTCACCACCTCTATCCGTTCTCAATACTTTGATGTAGTGACCACTTTGTTTTTCAACTAGAGCTTTGAATTGACAAAAATATTCAAACACTTCACTTTTATGCTTTAGAAAGTAAATCCATGTTTTCCTTGAGTAATCATCAATAAATGTTAAAAAGTAGAATCTACCACCTATTGAGGGTGTTTGCATTGGGCCACACAAATCTGAATGGATTATCTCCAAAGGTGCCTTAGCTCTCATTGACATACCTGCTGGAAATAATTCTCTATGCTGCTTTCCAAAGATGCACCCTTCACATACTCTTTCCGGTTTCTCAATTAAAGGCAATCCATTGACCATGTTTTTCCTATGAAGTAGATTTAAAGCTGCAAAATTTAAATGCCCAAATCTTAGATGCCAAAGCCAATTTTCATCTTTAATTTCTTCTTGAAAGATTACTTGAGTGACTGCTGTAGTTTTTTCTTCATCCTCTTGTGAGTTTGTTGAGGGGGGTCCTTGAGCAAATTTAATTTTTAAATCAGGTTTTATCCTTAATGGAAACATCCTATTGTTTGTCATTTGAACCTTTGCTATGAGCTGATTGCTTGGATATTTGTCTAAAATTATGCACTCTTTGTTTTTGAAAGAGACTCTATAACCCTTTTGGACAGGCTGCCCAATGCTCATTAGATTATGTTTTAAACCGGGAACAAAATAGACATCGGTTATATGTTTCTTCTCCCCCTTCTTGGTTAGAATGTTGATGTTCCCTTTTCCTTTGACTTCAACTTTATTATCATTGCCCAAAGTTACATCAGACTTTATGTTGTTATCCAAACTAGAAAACATTTCTAAATTCCCTGTCATATGATTGCTACAACCCGAATCTAAGAACCATACATCTTTTTCATTTGCTTGAGCAACATTGCATGCCAAAAACATAGTGCGTTGTTCTGATTTTTGGTTTTGATTTTCTTTTATGAAATTTGCATTTTGCTGCCTAGAGTCATATTGTTTCTTTCTACATTCATTCATATAATGCCCAAATTTCTTGCAATAGTGACATTGGACTTGAGATTTGTCATACCTTTGGATTTGAAGGTGATTTTGAGATGGATTTTGACATGAATATTGGCTGCTACCTCTTCCACTTGAGCTTGATGGGTTGCCTCCTCTTCCTCTATGAAAATTTCTTCCTCTACCTCTGAAATTTGATCTACCTTTGCCTCTACCATGGCTGATTAAAACTTGAGACTTGAATGCATGCTCCAACGAAGTGTTTGCTGTCCTACTCAGCCTATGTTCATGAGAAATAAGAGATGCATGAAGTTCATCAACTAAAAACTGTGAGAGATCTTTTGTCTCCTCTATGGTTACAGCAATTGATTCAAATTTTGTGGGCAAACTCCTTAAAATCTTTTCAACCACTCTTTGATCTTCAAGTGTCTCTCCATGAGATCTGATTTGATTTACTAATCCAATGATTTGAGTGAAGAATGAATCTACTGATTCAGTGTCCTTCATATATATTGTTTCAAAGTCCCTTCTCAACATTTGTAGTTTGGCTGTCTTCACCTTTGTCATTCCTTGGTAGGCTGTTTGGAGAATATCCCATGCTTGTTTTGATTTTGATGCACCTTGAATCCTTGGAAAAATGCTTTCATGAACTCCTTGAAAGATGAAGAAGAGAGCTTTTGAATCCTTCTTTCTATTTTCCTTCAATAAATCTTTATCTGCTTGAGACAATGCATTATATGCTGATGTGTCTATTGGTTCTGGGTAGCCATTCTCAACAAGCTCCCATAAATCTTGAGCACTAAACAATGCCTTCATTGTGATTGCCCAGTAGTCATAGTTCTTGCCATTAAATTGAGGAATTTGTGGGTTTGTCAAGCTTGTGCTTGCCATTGTTGGCTGTGAATACCCTTGATCAAAAAATAAACTTTGTTGAAGCTTTTTGTTGATGAAGCTCCTGCACTAATAACCTTCAGTTCTTCCTTAAAGCTTTCCTTGAGCAACCTTTGGCTCTGATCAACCTGCTCTGATACCACGAGCTGGTTCTGGAGGCAGAGATGAAGAAACAGAGAAGGGCAAAATAGAGACAGAAAATACTGGAAGAAATCTAAAGTTAATCTGCTCTGAGAACAAGAGACAAAAACATTCAAATAACCAGTCCTTCTCTTCATTCATTCAAATATCAAACCATACAAATAAGACAGAGCTTGAGCTCTTCAAATAGTTTCTTAGACATGAAAAATGGAAACCCCTGTTCTGATTCTGCTCTCTGTTCTCTCTGTTCTGCCCTGTTTTTCTTACCCGTGCGATGCCCTTTTTCACATATATCTCTGTCTTAAAAAAATTATGAACTTAGCCTTTTTGTCATAAGCCAAAAATAAATTCCATCGTATGGGGGAAAACAAAAACTAATTAATTATATTTAATGCTGACTTAGCAGCTACGAGAAAGATATGATCAGGATATGCCATCAAACCAAATTCAAAAACTGTCCTAAAACGGAGGCGAGAAGAGAGAGGAGTAGTTGAGCTTGCAGGAGGAGTATACGGATGCATTAAAGTTCCCTGCAATTGGGATTAAATTCTAACACTGCTTTCATGGTGTTGTTCTCTGTAACACGGTGGAAGAGGCTCTTCCATAAACTGGGCCGCCTGTGGTTTGAAAAGGCTTCTCTGCTGTCTCCCGGATGCTTTGCCTAGAGAAGAAATGTCGCGTCCCTGCTTCCCTCAATTCCAGCCAACTGCAAAATTTAAGATGACATTAAATGTGAAATTCCCTTTAATAAATGAGAATTGTAATGGGGGTACTAAATAGAGAAAGTGGCTATGAGCGAACTTACCTTGCAGCCCAGCAAGCAAAACCAAAATGAATCCAGAAGACTTCGAGCACATATTTCACGAGTATTTGTCATGCATTTTTCAGGCCTCGATTAGGGTCTCTCAATGAGAAACACATTCCTTGCACTGTTGATGATATATGTCTGCACACCGCTTATGTCCAGAACTTTCTGAATATCTGAAACGCGAATAACATTGAGGTAGGAGGACTGCCGTATCTGCACACTGGAAAGTTAAAAAGCTTAGCCATTTCTGAATCTTTCAAATTTATTCAAATAAAGCTCGACCTGGTCACAAAACCAAAAATCAAAACCAGAGGCTTAAAAATCACAAAGAACACAAATAAAGGCCAAAGCATGCAAAAGAAATTAAGCCCCAATCGCCAAGTTTCTGTCCTAATTATTATCTGTCACTGCACCTACGGTGATCTCCAGAAGTTTTGGAGATTCGAAAGTTTTGCAGGCCCTGTCCTAGGGAGGATATATGAGAAAGCAGCTGTCAGCCATCTCCATTGCGAATCAGAGGCAGCAAAAATACATTATATAAAAATTTAGCAAAAAAAAATGCAACTTGTTATATTATATAGCAGAAAATAAACCTATGCATAAATTTCTCGCAATTTGATTGGCTGTAGAAAGAAAGATTAATCACTGTTTAAAAAGCTATGCATTTAATTAGTGATTAAACTAAGTTGCAACAGCCAATCAGCATTAATCTTTTGAAATATTTTTTCAAATATATCATTTGTATAAGTGAAGATGCAATTTTTTAACAAACATATTAATCTAATTTCTCTTTTGGCAATCTTCTATTGGCTTGTATTGACAATAACAGGATTTCAGAATTGGTTTTTATGTTCTCTATGCAAGAGAACGCACATCTCTCTAGTTATTGCTCTGTCAGAACAGATAACGTAGGTCTGTTTATTACACTGGTGAGTGGTGTAGGGTTTATATTTTTTTGTCATATTGTGTCCTTCAAAGACAGGTGTGTTAAGACAGGTGTGTTGCATGCAAATGGTATGTGTGAGCAACTGTCCTTTTCAATGAGAAACATTATTGCCAGCGAATTTCATAAATAACATTGAACAAATAAATTTATGATGAAGCATTTAAATAGCTGATGGGGATTTGGAGCTCGGACAACTTTGTTCTGTGGATGCAGAAGCTGAAGGGAGTTATTTCTGGTTCTGGCACCCTTTAAAGGCAAATTCGGCCACTAAATTTAGCAGTGATGGAAAAATAATGCTAAAATTCTTCCGCTGCTGTTTGCACATGCTCTCAGAAAGGAGAAAGGATGTGGATCTTTTAGCAGAAGAGAAAGCACATGAACTATAGCGGCTAAATTAATATAGAGTGCCTTAAAATATATTTCTGTGATGCAAGAAGAAATTTATAAGAGAATATTTTGCAGTAACACATTGAAGAATTGATATTTTTTTATGTATTGCAGACTCAAAGTTGCTTGGATCAGATGGTGAGGGAGTTTCTAAACTAAAACAATTATTTTCTTTTGCATATGATTATGGTTATGCTGATTGGATTGAATTTGATGCATCTATCGTTCATGGTCCAGTGCCTATTACACTCGAACTGTATTTGAAGTAAATTATTCCCATTACTTTCCATACTAATCCAACATGATTTTAAAGTAATGTTTATGTCAATGATTTTGATATCATGAATTATCTTCAAACTACAATTCAAAAGTTTATATTTAATCTATTTTGTTTTCATTTGATTTTCCCTGAAAATAACTTAACCTTATCTTGCAATATTCCTCTATCTATTGGTAAATAAGTAATAAGTAATAACCACATATATGCAAGGGTTGCTTTTGAGTGCTTATACGTCCTTCATAAGGATATAAAGGAAATCTGGAAATTGAACAAATGATATGCTTCCATGCTTGTTGAAAATTTAAAACAGGTCCCTATATAACTTGCTAATGATATTACATCTTTGTCATGAAACTTGTCCCTTTTAAGTCAAATAATTTTGCATTAGATAAACCTTCTAATCTTCTTCCTTTACCATCCATTGCATATATTCTTTTGTAGGGTAAAGTCTGAGAGTTACTGGAATAGTTTCCCATCTTACTGTGATAATTTCTTTGGTTTTAATGGCTGCTTATTGGTTTATTTAAGTTGCAACTTCACAATTGCATGATTGTTAAGCTTTATTCTTCTATTATAAATTTGTTTCTCTTTGAATATTATATATGAATTGTTACTAGCAATTAAGATTTCCTATATGCATTAGATTGTTTAGGTTTACCCCTCTTGCTGTGTTCTTATTTCTTTAGTGCTTATATTTCAGTTACTTTTCATAACCCAATGTCCCAATGTCCTAATGTCTCCTTTCCTAGTGTCTCCTTTCCTAGTACTTCTCTATTCTGATTTGACACATTTTTAACTTAAAAACACGAAGATAGGATACTAAAATCATTCTCAGAAATAAATTAGCAAACCAAAATATGAAAAAAATTATCAACGAATTGTAATAATAAGCAAAATGTCAAGTTAGAGAGTTATGTTTCCTGGAGAAAGGTTAAAAAAAAATAGGGTACAGAGTTATGTTTTGGAGAAAGGTTAAAAAAAAATAGGGTACAGGTAAAGCTTAGGGTTTTCAAAAAATTACATGTCTACATTCTGAATCACAAATTAAATGGCCCTTTGCATGTCTACATTCTGCAGAATTGACTTACAAGCTCAGCAAAATCTTCTTGTTAGGACCTTCGAGTTTGCAGAAACTCTCTAGCTTCTACAATCTTCTGAGACCAAACGAAAGACTAGTTATTTCTGTCATAAATAAAAATAGATAACCTATCAAAAATATTCTTAAAACATTAAAATTGATTCTTTTTATATTATACTTTCTTTTTTAAATTGTCAGAAGTTTTGGCCGATTCCTGTTAAACGGAATCTGAGTGAAGTTCAGAAGCAGGCACATGAATTCGATCAAGAAATCTTTTCCCTTCTATGGCCTCTTTGTTTCAATAACATTTGAAGACAATGAGATGTAAACACAAAATTAATAGTTTCTTTCCTATTCCTTGAAACCCAAACATTATAATTCTCACCATATCCAACGCACTAACCAATTTGCAAATTCATCAGTTGATGGCACAACTTTGCACATACAATTCATCCATCGACTAGAAGAAAATCTGGAAACGCCCCAAATAAAGAAAGATACTTATGATATATTAAGCATATTTTAGCATTCTTGTTACGAGTTGTTCCTCCACTAATATTGGAAATTGTAATAACTTAAAAGAAATTATGATTGAAATAATTAAAGCCCAACCAAATAACTATAAAGTGATCAATAAAGAGGTCGGGCAGGGCAAATCCAAGCAAACGTAGCAGGGCGTAATCGATTTCCTGAGTTAGATGGTGATTCTAGGGCAATTTTGAGGCAAACTAGGCAACATGACTTAGCACAATACCCTGTAACATCAGCAAGTACCTCCTATGCACCATTTGCAACGGGTTTGAGTCTGAGACCAGTGGAATAAGAGAGCTACATTGCATCTAATCTGATCTGCAACCAACTGTTGTCTGTTTAGAAGACAATGACTAGGGCATAGAAGAGCTATAGCAACTGTAGTAGTCTTTTCTACCATCAAAGCTAGGGCATCGGAGAGGATTTTACCTCACAATCAAGATTAGGAGTGAACATTCTTCAACTACAAACACTTGTGCATAGCCTACAACATCGATTCATCCGGGCATGTCTAGTTACTATGAATGAACAAGACACAAAGGGAACCCTAAGGAAAACAATAAACTTCTAATAAAACCGTTTGCAAGCAAATATAGAAAATTAAACCCCACTCAAAAGAGCTTAAATTTGACGATCCATTGACAAACTCTTAAAGACAAAACCCCACTTAAAAGAGCTTAAATTTGACAATCCATTGACACAAACTCTTAAAGTCAAAACCCCACTTAAAAGAGTTTAAATTTGACGATCCATTGACACAAACTCTTAAAGACAAAACAGGTAGATGAATTTTTTCGCAGTTCTAACAGGTATAATGGTGGTATGATTCTAGTAATTTGAGTTGTTGTGGATGTTGCGGTTGTGATTCATAATGCTTGTGGATGTTTCTGGATCATGTGTCCTTTGTGTTGGTGGTCTGCATTGATTGTTGTGCAAATAATTGTTGATTTTCTCTGGTGTGTTAGTGTTCTTCATTGTTTTGGTTGACCAGATGCTTGTAGCATGTTGCCGATGTTCAATGCATAATTCTTGGAGGTGTTTTGCATTTGAAGTGTATTATATTGGTTTTTTCTATGTCTTAGTTGGCATTACTTGGTCTACATCTGATTTTGTAGCGTGTGTGGTTATATTTTTGTAATTAGGTGATAAGTGTTGGGTTGACCTTGGTGAGGTTGATGTTATGTATAAATAGATGCAATATCTTTGTAATTGGATGTGTTGTGGATGAGTGTATGAGGGAATAATATATACATCTTTCAGCGGTAGAGAAGAAGTTGTTTATGTGTTTCACCGAAACTCTAACCAAGCATTAGGAGATGCTATTCTATCAATTCACAATCTTTCAGATGTAATCTAAATGTGTTTGTAAGACAACATGAGTCTTTCCTAGGTTGTAGCCATTTTTTATTTTTGAGCAATGAGCTCTAGGTAGTGTGCCTGAATGCATGTGCATTTCCCTTTGTAATATTTCATATACTTCTAATAGAGTATCATCATATTGTGGGTAGGCTCCCACCGTGGTTTTTCCACATCAAAAAACTTGGTGTTGTGTGTATTCTTCATGTGTTGTTGATTTATGATTTCATGTTTAATAATCAAATCTAAGAATAAGTTTAATTTGTGTGAGTTTGTGAGACAACTGATTCACCCCCCCTTCTCGGTTGTCTGCTAGGAATCAGAGTTATTTCATCAATTGGTATCAGAGCGGGTTCCTCTGGAGAAGCTTAACAGCTTGAGGTGATCCGGGATGACGTCTTACAAGGGTAGTCCAAGATATGATGGTACTAACTACTCTATTTGGAAGAGCCACATGTAATATCATCTCAAATGCATTGGTGAATCTTACTAGATTATTACAAAGAATAATTATACTATTCTTGCAAATGGACCTTCAACTCTAGATAACATTAAGGAAGATGAATGTAATATAAGAGCTAAGGAAGCATTGTGCCTTGACAAATTCTGAAATGACAATTGTTATGGAATTACAGACTACTCATGACATCTGGAAGAAGTTGGAAACCCTGTATGAAGGTGACAGCTATGTGAAGATTGCTAAGTTGAAGAGCTTAAAACAAAAATATGATATGTTCAGGATGGATGAAGATGAGAACATTACTTATTTTATGTAGAAGGTTAATGAGCTTGTGTGCAATATCAGATGTGAAGGTGGAAAGTTGGAAGAATCAAAGATTGTTGCTAAAGTGGTAAGATCCTTACCTACATTATACAATCATAAAGTTGTTTCTATTGAGGAGATTTGGACCATGATAGAGACATGTTGATTTGTAAGTTATCAGCCTTTGAATTGAGTGAATTTGGTATCTCCCTTCCTAAGGTAGAATCTGCATTCAAAGCCACTATTTTCAGGAAGGATAAGTAGAGATATGATCCGGGAGAGAGTTCTTCAAGGAGTATGTCTATATATGAGAAAGAGATGAAGGATATGAGAGAAGAAGAGCGAGAGCTTGAGGTGCTTGAAGCATTTATTGCAAGGAGATTGTCTAAAGGAGTTGGTAAGTATGAAGGAAAGTTTCCTCTTAAATGTTTTTCATGTAATAAGACAAGACATTTTGCCTCAAGATGTCCAAAAAGAGTTCCTAGAAAGAATTACAAGCCTAAATTTCAAAAGAGATGTTATTATGCTACCGATGAAGGTGTTTTAGATGATGAATCGAATAAGGGAAATACAAGTAATAATGAATGGGTGTTTATTGCTATCAAGGAATATGATCCAATACCTACTGATTATGCTAGTTGCATGAATGTGGAAAGAGCTTTGGCTGCACAAGTTGAAGGGAAAGATGAATGGGTAATTGACAATGGGTTCTCTCATCATATGATAGGTGATAAGAGTAAGTTTGTGAAGTTGGAGAAGTATGAAGGTGGACTTGTGAAATTTGGAGATGATAATGTTGGTATAATTCGTGGTTTAGGTTCTATTTCTCTTGATGGTAAGCACAATACTGATTATGTCTTGTATATAGAAGGTCTAAAGCACAATCTTATGAGTTTGGGACAGATGGTTGATAAGGGCTATGATCTTCAATTCAAGAATGTAAAAAGTAGAATTTGGGTAGCTTCAGAATTGAGATTGAATTAGGTACAAATACTAAAGGTAATATATTTCACTTGAATAGCTTCGGTAAAAGATGTTTGATTGTTCAAGTTAATGAAAGATGGTTGTGGCATAGAAGGATGAAACTACTAACTCTATGTGCAAGGAATGTTAGTTAGGGAAACAAACAAGAATATCTTTCAAAAGTAAGAAGCATTTTCTAATTGATTATTAGATCTTGTGCATATTGATTTGTGTAGACCCTCTAGAGTTATAATCTTGCAAGGAGACATGTATTTCATATTGTTGATTGATGATTATTCAAGGATGATGTGGGTTACTTTCTTAAGGGAAAAGTCTGAAGCATTAGAAAAATTCAATATTTTTCAGAGCTATGGTTGAGACTGAGACAGGTTTGAAGCTAAAGTGTTTGAGATCTAACAGAGGTGGAGAATTCATTTTCGGTGAGTTTAATGCATTATGTGAAGAGCATAGGATAAAAAGATAATTGTCTGCTCCGAGAAACCCTCAGCAAAATGAAGTAGTGGAAAGGAAGAACATAACCATTTAGGAAGTTGCTAAGACAATGATGTTGCAAAGAAATGTTCCACATGTTTATTGGAGAGAAGTTGTGAGTACTATTGTGTACACTCTTAATCGGGTGCATATTAAAGATGATACAGTTAAGACTCCTTATGAATTATGGTTTGGTAATGCTCCTACTATTAAAAATTTTAAATTTTTTGGAAGTAAATGTTATATTAGAAGAGATGAAGATCTAGGGAACTTTGATGATAGATGTGATGAAGGAATATTTGTTCGTTATTTTAACAAGAGAAAGGCCTACCAGTGTTACAACAAGAGATTGAGAAAGATAGTTGAAAGTGCTAATGTCAGAGATGATGAAAGTGATGAGAGATGAATCAGATCTTGTTGGTATGATTCAAATTATTAGAGTGATAGTGCAAACAAAGGAAAGCAACCACAAACCCATAATCAAGTTCAAATTGTTCTGATGAATCCAGACAATCAAGGTGAAGGAGCTAGTGCAAGCACAAAAGAAAGAGCTCAAGAGTCAGAAAATCAAGAAAATCCTAAGACTCCCAAGTATGTAAGATTGAATCATTCATAAAATCAAATCATAGGAGACAAAAATAAATGTGTTCAAACTAGGAGAAGAATTGCAGAAAATTAGGTTGAATATTGTTTGATTTCTAAGATTGATCCTAAGGATGTAAATGAAGCATGTAACGATGAATATTGGGTTAAATAAATGGGAGAAGAATTGAATAAGATTGAAAACAACAATACATGTATTCTTGATCCCATACCTAAGGACAAAAATGTAATTGAAACTAAATGGGTCTTTTCGAATAAATTGAATGATCAAGGTGAAGTTAGGAACAAATCTAGACTTGTTTGTAAGGGACGTTCTCAAATGGAAGGAATTGATTTTGAGGAGACTTTTTCTCCAATGGCAAGGATTGAAGATGTGAGATTATTTATTGCTTATGCTACTTACAAAGATTTCAAGGTATATCAAGTGGATGTCAAGTCAACATTTCTTAGTGGCAAATTGGAAGAAGAGGTGTACATAGAGCAACCAAATGGAATTCTATTGACTAATCAAAGAGACATAGTGTGTCGGTTGAAAAAAATATTGTATAGATTGAAGCAAGCACCAAGAGATTGGTATGCCAGATTGGATAAGTATCTACTGAAGATTGGATTTAACAAAGGTACTGTTGATAGTAATCTATATTTCAAGATTGATCATGATAACATTCTGATTGTTGAAGTTTTTATTGATGATATTATTTATGGAGGAAATGATAGTTTGTGGAAAGAATTTGCTAATGAGATGCATAATGAGTTTGAGATGTCTATGATTGGAGAAATGAAATTCTTTCTGAGATTACAAATTACATAGTCTAAAAAAGGGATTTTTATATCACAGTTAAAGTATGTGAAGGAATTGTTGAAGAAGTTTAGTTTAGAGGACACAAAGCTAGTTGGGACTCCTATGGTGACTAGATGTTCTTTAACTAATGATGATGATTCCCCTAAAGAAAATCAAACCGAATACAAATCTATGATCGGCGGATTGCTATTTTGACTTAGACTAGACAAGATATCAAGAATGGTGTTTGTCTTGTTGCTATATTTCAAGTTGATCCTAAGGAATCTCATGTTGTAGATATTAACAGAATTTTCAGATATTTGAAAGGAACTATTGATTTTAGTTTATGGTACCCTAGAGATGATGATTTTACTTTGAGTGCATTTACTGATGTTAATTGGGCAAAAGATGTTGATGACCAGAAGACTACTAGTGGTGGTGCATTTTTCTTAGGAAAAAGGTTGGTTTCTTGGTTGAGTAAATAGCAAAATTCAATTTCTTTATTTATTGCAAAGGCAAAGTATATTGTTGTTGCTAACAATTGTACTCAGGTTATATGGATGAAGAAAATGTTGAAATATAGCACAATTGTGTATGATGATCCTATTGCTATTTATTGTGACAATTTAAGTGCAATCAACATTTCTAAGAATCCAGTGTTGCATTCAAAGACTAAGCATATATCTATCAAGTTTTATTATTGAGAGACAAGGTAAATGAGAAGGAAGTTAGATTGGAGTATATGCCTACAAAGGAACAAATTGCAGACATTTTTACGAAGCCTTTTCCTAAAGATACTTTTGAGTATCTCAGAGTGAAGCTAGGGGTGATTGTCCCTCTTGATCAGAACTAAAGTGCATTGGTATGCATCAGTCTGGTGCATCTCAGAGTCGTATCTAATGATCTGGGTTGATGAGTCGAGGCTACTACTCAGGGGGGAGTAGTCAGTGAGTTAGTTTTGAGTATTGTGGTGCAAATATGTGTCTTTGTCATGAATGTCAAAGGGGAAGAGATTCATGTGAAAAAATGTGTAGTGATTTCAAGGAGAAAGAGTTATTTGAGAGAGTTGTGGATTTCTTTGTCATTGATTGTTTTTCACATCATATGTTGCCATTAATGCCAAAGGGGGAGATTGATTGATGTGTGGGTGATTGTTGCAAAAATGTGCTTTAATGATATCTGAGACATGTGTTATCATTGATGTCAACATATTTCTCTATTTGTGATAGTGTTATAGTGGAGGTCAAGTAGTGAGTTTGTTTAGCATGTAGATGATCAGTGTTTGTGGATTAAAGGGTTTGTAAAGGATTGTGTTTAGATGATTCAATGTAATTTGCAAAGGTCCACATGAAGAATTGAGTGATTTATGGTTATATGTGTTGTGGCTAGTTTTTTTGTTGACCAGTGATACCAGAGTGTTAGTAATTTGATTTGCATTGCTCTGCATTGTAATATCTTGATCTGCTAATTTTGAGGAATATTTGGGACATTTATGTGTGTCTTGAATTCAAGTGGTTCATGGTTTGGAGTTTCGCAAGTGATTTTTTCAAGTTGACAGTCATTGTAGTTAGTGTTCTTGAAGTTCGCTATAATGGTGATACAATTCTAGTAATTTGAGTTGTTGCAGATGTTGTAATGGTGATTCATGATGCTTGTGGATGTTTCTAGATCATGTGCCTTTTGTGTTGGTGGTTCGCATTGATCATTGTGCGTGTAACTGATGATTTTCTTTGATGTGTTAGTGTTTTGACCAACCATATGCTTGTAGCATGTTGCAGATGTCCGATGCATAACTCTTGGAGGTGTTTCACATTTGAGGGATGTAATATTGGTTTGTGTTATATCATAGCCAACATTGCTTGGTTTGCATTTGATTTTGTAGTGTGTGTGGTTATATTTTTGTAATTAGGTGATAAGTATTGAGCTGACCTTGGTGAGGTTGATGTTATGTATAAATAGATGTAATATCTTTGTAACTAGATGTGTCGTGGACAAGTGTATGAGCGAATAATGTATACATTTTTCAGAGGTAAAGAAGAAGAGTGAGAAGAAGTTGTTTATGTGCTTAACTAGAACTATAACCATGCATTTGGAGATGCTATTTTATTAATTCATGATCTTCTGGATGTAATCCGAATGTGTTTATAAGACAGTGAGTTTTCTTTGGGTTTTAGCCCTTTGTTATTTTTGAGCAATGAGCTCTAGGTAGTGTTCCTGAATGCATGTGCATTCCTCATTTTAATATTTCATATAATTCTAATAGAGTATCATCATATTGTGGGTAGGTTCCCACCATGGTTTTTCCCTTGGCCAAGTTTTTCACATCAAAAATCTTGGTGTTGTGTGTGTTCTTGATGTGTTGTTGATTTACGCTTTCATTCTTAATAATCAGATATGAGAATAAGTTTAATTTGTGTGAGTTTGTGAGATAACTGATTCACCCCCTCCCCATTAGTTGTCTTCCCAGAATCAGAGTTATTTCATCAATATCAGAGTCTCAATCTCTTTTCTCTTCATTTTTTCAATCATTTTTGCATAGGCCCCTTCCTGAAGATTCTTTAGATTTGAAAATAGCTCCAGGTTATGAATATTATCAAACTCATCTTTGGACAAGTTGGCATTTTTGTATGTCTCTCTTGCAACAACTCTCATGCTTGGGTATATTGGTTTTCTTGGCATTTTGGCAAAAGCATAAGACTCATCCCCAAAAATATTTAGAAAGGTCACCAAAGTAGATGGCCCTACTCTTTCTCCAATAGTTGTAGACTCTTCTATCACCATAATGCTTCCTTCTCTAGAAGTAGATATTGCAACACTAAGGATTCTTCTGCTAACCTTTCAATTCTATAGGGATGCTTCAAATTTTACTACCCAACACTTAGTTTCTTTTGAAATGCTTCTTTTAACCTTTTACTTACTTTAAGTTTACCATGTAGTTGGAGTGCTTTACCCTAAGCATGTTGATGATTAAGATAGTTCATGCAAAATTAATGCACCACTATCAAAAAGATGCCACCTCACTTTACTAAATGATGGTTCCACCTCAAAGAGGTCCTTTTAGGGACCTATGCCCACAAATGGTAAGTACGATGCCTTTTCGCTTGTCTTGTATTGAAATCAACCCACAAAGTGGCTTTATGTGGAGATTTACTGCTCTGATTTTCTTGTATTTGGTGTGTTTAATGAATCTTATGGCAATAAACTTAGCATTTGGCTGGGCAATTGATAGGGATGATCCTAGATTTCTTGAGTCGACTTGACTCACTCCAAGGCCTTTTTCCTAGCCTAACTCGGGAATGCTTCTCTCTATTCCCCTAATCTACTCTAGGCCCTCACTATCAAGGTTTGATACTCTGCTCTTTGTGAATTCACTTTCATAAATCTACCAACTCACTAATTTACCGGATCTCACCAAGGTATCCTTGCAGGGTTTGCTGTACCATGGATTATTCCTACAACTTCTCCTAAGTTGTTTTCCTCCTCATGCTTGGATCTTTCTTCCTATTGATCCCATCTTCCCCTGATATGAGGCTAATAGTGTAGATTCCAATCTACCCTATGTTAGGGTTTCAAGCAGATCCGAAGCAAATATGAACTAACAATTATCTGTAGATTTAAATACAAAAGATAAAGGAATAAAACAGGACATAGATAACACAAAGATTTAATGTGTTTCACCCAAAATGGGTTACGTCCACCATACACAGCCGTCCAATCTTTCTTATTATCCAGCAAAAACAATACATCAACCTTAAAATGCCATAAGCATCCCAACCACTTATAACATGCATTTTTAGGGCAAAAACAAAGTCAACCTTTTTAGGGTTTTATTACAATGTTGGTTTTCATCAAAAAAATACCCCAAATTTTTTTTCTCAGGGGCTCCTGCCCCCGAACCCTCACTTTTCTCGGGGGCTGCTGCCCCCAAACCCCTGCTTGGGGCCCGGCTCAACCCCAGACCCTGGCAAGGATACATGTTGAGTGTACATTACTTTGCTGATCAGTCACCACATTTCAACAATCTCCCACTTGGAGATTGATTAGGCTCCACATCGAACAATCTCCCACTTGGAGACTGATACTACATGACACCACTATACATGCAACATCTGTTGGAAAAAATAGTAGGACTCAACTGGTATAAATTCCACAATTATCAATCAAGAAGACCAATAGAAACTGATGAAGAAATCAGCTTCTCCTATGAAACTACATTCATGAACATATTGGCAAGATTCTCACTTGTGTGAATCTTCTCAAGTCGTAATTGACCCTCCTCCAAAACAGTCTGGATGAAGTGGTACCTGAGTTGAATGTGCTTTATCCTTGAATAAAAAGCAGAGTTCTTCGCAAGATGAATGGCACTCTGCCTATCAATATACATTGGGTGATCCTCCTATGTCTGACCCAATTCCTCTAGAAAACATTGTAACCAAATCATCTCCTTGCTGGCTTCTATAGAAACAACATACTCAGCTTCAGTGGTTGAAAGTGCAACAACCTTTTGCAGCCTAGAAATCCAACTGACTGCAGTTCCCCCAATAGTAAAAACATACCCTGTAGTGCTCCTCCATGAATCAATATCACTTGCCAGATCAGAGTCAATAAATCCACTCAGAGCAGCATTAGATCCTTGAAACATAATGCCTTCGTAGTAGTTCCTTTCAAATACTAAAGGATTCATTTCATAGCATTCCAATGTTCCATACCTGGATTACTCATAAACCTACTCACAACTCCCACTACATGCGCAATATCTTGCCTTGTGAATACCATTGCATACATCAGACTGCCAACAACTAATGAATATGGGATGTTAGACATTTTCTTTACTTCTTCCTGTGCCTTTGGGCACATCTCCTTAGTCAATTTGAAATGACTAGCCAAAGGTGTACTAACTACTTTTGCATCCTGCATGTTAAATCTTTTCAACACCTTTATATATTCATTTTGGGATAAATTCAAGGTTCTATTTTTTCTATCTCATGTAATCTTCATACCTTGAATTTGCTTAGTTGCACCCAAATCCTTCATAGCAAATGACCTGGCTAATTTCTGTTTAAGATAATTTATGTGTTCCATGTTAGAACCAACAACAAGCATGTCATCAACATAAAGCAACAAGATAATATAACTGCCATTATCCAATCTCTTAAAATATATACAATGATCAGAATGACATCTATGATAAACGTATTCAACCATGAAACTACCAAATTTTAAATACCATTGTTGGGGTGCTTTCTTTAGGCCATACAAACTTTTCTTCAACCTACACACCAAGTTCTCCTTACCTTTGACCTCATATCCCTATGGTTGCAACATGTAAATTTCCTCCTCCAAATCTCCATGGAGAAAAGCTATTTTCACATCTAATTGTTCAAGATGTAAATCATCTGCAGCCACAAGACTAAGTACAGTTCTAATTGAAGTCATTTTTACAACTGGAGAAAATATTTCATCATAATCTATATCCTTTTTTTGTGCAAAACCTTTTACCACAAGTCTGGCCTTATATCTTTTCTGACCTCCTTCCTCCTCCTTTAGTCGATAAACACATTTGTTAGGCAAGGCTCTTTTTTCTACAGGTAAAGGGACTAAGTCCCAAGTCTTATTTTTCATCAAGGAGTCCATCTCCTCTTTCATGCCTAGCTCCCACTGTTGGTTGGCATCCACATGCATTGCTTCTTCATATTCTTCTGGCTCACTAGAATCAGTTAATAATATAGAATACAAAGAAGGAGAAAATATTTCAGGTGGTCTACTTGACCTCGTAGAACATCTAACACTTGCAGGAGTTCGTGGGACATTCTGTTGTTGCTGAGCATCAGGTACCTGTGGCATTTCATTTTCAGGAATCTCATCCAATACCACATATTCTTGCTTGTCCTATTCATGCTTTTTTTCCTGCATCTGTTCTTTATACATAACCTTCTCACTGAATATAACATCTTTACTTCTATTTATTTTCTTATTTTCAAAATCCCATAACCGATAGCCATATTCATCTATCCCATATCCAATGAAGGTACATTTCTAAGATTTAGCGTCAAGCTTGGTTCTGTTTTCTTTATCAATATGGACAAAAGCTTCACAACCAAAGGTTTTCAGAAAAGAATAATTTACCTTTTACCAGTCCATGCCTCCTCTGGAATACCACCATCCAAAGGGGTTGAAGGTCCTCTATTTATCAAATAGACAACAGTATGTACAACATCTGCCCAAAAATGTAAGGGCAATCCAACATGCAATCTCATGCTCCTCATGTGTTCCATGATAGTCCTATTCATTTTCTCTGACACACCATTTTCCTATGGAGTTCCTATAACTGTCTTCTGCTTTCTAATCCCATTTAAGGAGCAGTAATATTCAAATTCTTTGCTGCAATACTCACCTCCATTATCTGATCTGAGACACTTCAACTTTTTTCCTGTCTCATTCTCAACCAAAGCTTTCCATTTCTTAAAAGTTTCAAAAAATCTGATTTTTGTTTTAGGAAATATACCCATGTTTTTCTAGTTGAGTCATCAATAAAAATAACATAATAACAAGAGCCACCAAGAGATGATACCTGAGCCAGTCCCCATACATCTGAATGCACAAGCTCTAACTTCTCACTCTTCTTCTCTTTCCCAACCTTGAGAAATCCGACTCTTTTCTGTTTGCCATAAACACAGTTTTCACAGAACTCTAAATCAATCTTCTTTAGCCCTAGCAATAGATTTTTGGAGTGAAGAATTTTCATCCCTTTCTCACTCATGTGCCCAAGCCTATGGTGCCACATTATCCAATCTGTTCTTGCAACATCTATTGTTGTTGTGCCTGCAGTAACTTTATTTGTAGCAGCTAAGGTAGAGTAAGTGTGACCAGTTCACAGATATAATGTGCCTACCTTTGAACCTTTAGCTACTACTAATGATCCTTTACTAACCTTCCAGATACTGTCTGAGAACATAACTATGAAACCTTCACTACCTAGTTGCCCTGCAGAAATTAAATTTCTTCTTAAGTTAGGAACATGTCTTACCTCCTACAGAAACCAATCATTTCCATTCTGGAACTTGATCTTTATCTTTCCTTTTCCAACAATTTGACAGGGTTCATCATCACCCAAATATACCTGTCCAAAATCACTTTGAACATAATCTAGAAAATATTTTCTATGGGGTGTAGCATGAAATGAAGTCCCAAAATCTATTACCCAGGAATCATTAACATTATCCAAACATAAGATTAAAGCATCTTGTAAAGTATTACTTGCAATATTAGCTTCCTTACTATCATTTTCATTTTTGTCTCCTTCTTTTTTTTCCCGAGACCAACAGTCTTTCTTTAGATGACCAGACTTTCCACAGTACCAGCAATCTTTCTTTCCTCTAGATTGAGAGCGTCCTTTCTTTGACTTCCCTCATGACTTCTCATTCCAAGGGCCTTTTCCTCTTTCCTTTGATCTTTCTCTATTCTCCACATTCAAAACATTACTTGATGATGTTGGAGTCTCACCTATGCTTTTCCTTCACATTTCCTTGCTTAGGATAACACCAACAATATCATCAAATACCAAAGTATTTTTACCAGAGATAGAGTTACTTACAGCCATAACCAAGCTATTCCAGCTTTCTGGCAAAGAACATAAAATCAAGAGAGCTCTAACATCTTCTACAAAGGTAATTTTTACTGAAGACAATTGACTAGTAATTGTATTAAATTTATTTAAGTGCTCCGCTACAGATCCTCCCTCACTCATTTTCAAATTAAACAAATGCTTCATAAGAAATACCTTATTCGAAGCTGAGGGTTTCTCATACAACTTAGCCAATGTTGCCATCAAATCTACAACCATTTTTCTTCTGTTATATTGAATGCTATAGATGGCTCAAGGCACAATCGAATGGATCCTAGTGCCTTTCTATCTAAAATTTCCCACTCTTCATCTGACATTGTGGTCACTTTCTTTGCCTTTCCTTCCAATGGCTACCACAAATCCTTTTGATACATGTAATCCTCCATCTGCATTTTCCATAACTGATAATTCTGGCCGTTAAACTTTTGGACCTTGAATTTGGAATCCTTCATTGCTCCAACTCAAATCTGAGAGTCCTGCCAATTTATAGAATACCTTGCTCTAATACCAATTGTTAGGGATTCAAGTAGATCCGAAGCAAATATGAACTAACAATTATATGCAGATTTAAATACAAAAGATAAAGGAATAAAATAGGACACAGATAACACAAGGATTTAACGTGGTTCACCCATAATGGGTTACGTCCACCATACACAGTCATCCAATCTTTCTTATTATCCAGCAAAAATAGTACATCAACCTTACAATGCCTTAAGCATCCCAGCCACTTATAACATCCATTTTTAGGGAAAAAACAAAGTTTTCCTTTTTAGGATACATGCTGAGTGTTCAGTACTTTACTGATCAGTCACCACATTTCAACACCCTGCAAGTGATTCCTCTTGGTCATTGATACCTAGTCGGGCTATCATTAAGCTCGCCTAGGGCTAGTCTGCTGAAACGGCCGACGCCATTCCCTGGTCTACTACAAATAGAACTCTATTGTACATGATTGGCTCTTCTTGACAACCTCCAATGGTCGTGTGGATCCCACGATGGAGAATCAAGACAAAGCCATGTTTATGACTGCTTGTCACCAATAGAAAACAAGAAACAAAAAGACAACTTTATTTATAGAGCCAATCTTGGCATGAATTCAAAATTGGAACTCACAAAACACATAAAAGTAACATCTACTTTATCACACTAACATTAAAATTTTTAAGCCGTTATTTACAGTTTTCAAATGAAAATTGAACTCTGAGAAAGAAACTAGAAAACAGTCTTCAAATTGTTATTCAAAAGATGTTCTTTGTTCCACCTATCCAACCTCCTTCTAACCTCTATACAAAATGCCCATTGGGTCTTTTATAACCTCTACGACATCTCATGAAGCATCCCTAACCGATGGGATTGAACTCAACATAATCGATTTCTTGCTGTAACTATCTTTTGATTTCCATCAGGTCATCGAGGTAGCATCAAAAACACTTACACTAATGTTTGATGGTAGTTTACAACTCACTTCCCTTTCTATCAGGTCATCGGAGTAGCATTAAAAAACTCACTTTGATTGCCGATGGTGTGCTCCCAACAAAATTATTTCCCATCGAGTTATCAACATAGCCTAAAACACCTCCTACTGATGGTTGATGGTCTGCTACAAACTGTATGCTTTCCCATCAGATTATCGGGCAGCACAAAAACTAGTTCTACCAATACCCGATGGATCCACTTCGACTCGCTCTGCTCGCTGACTTCTCGCTAGGTACCACCATGGTCACCAAGTTGTGGGCGATAAACCTCGTTCAACTTTCCATAGCAATAAAGAAACCAATGTTGATCAACCCGGGACTTGCTCACCTATTAGTTGGTGGTTTCATCAGGTTATTGGGGAAGGTCTTGTCAAAAAAAAAAGACTTTCACAAAGAAGATAAAAAAAGAACTCCAAGCTCCAAATAGACAACCTAATGGACTAGAACCAACCCTTGTACCAAAATTGCAAAGGGTATTTCCTCACCCTTAGGTGCTCCTGCACCATACTCCCCACACAAAAAAAAATCATGTCCCCCTGGGGGTGGCAAGGCAACATCAATGCCCAGTCTTTTGAAATTAGGTTCTACAATACAAGTGGCTTCAGCCTCAAGTAAGTTGCACCACTTGATTAAGTGTTCCATATACATGCCATGCCTCATTTGCTTCTACACCCTGGAACCTAAAATTTGTTCCGCCTATGGTTTAGAAATGGGTAGTACTGGAATATCACTGAGAGTAGTTTCCCCTTTTGGAGTTGGTCCATTTGGCACTGCTACAAGACCTTTAAACTGAACCAAGTCTTGGACATTAAACATAGGGGATAATGCCAAATCTATGGGTAAATCTACCTTATAAGAATTGGAGCCATAATTAGCCAAAATTTTGCAAGGACCTATTCGCCTCATCTGAATCTTACTAGGGAATCCCTTCTACAATCTCACCTTGTTTAGTTGTACCATAACCATGTCTCCCACTACAAATTGAATGTCTTTTCTTCTCTCATCTGTGTTAGCCTTAATCCTTTGCATAGTGTTTTCTACACTTGTTCATGCACCTCTTTCATAGACGGAGTGAAATCCTTTGCATGTCGACTTCTTCCTTCCAGGCCTCCTAAATCTTGAAGTTCACAAACACTGTGTGGGTGGAGTCCATAAACAATCTCAAAAGCACTCTTACCTATAGTTCTATTGACACTATCATTATATGCAAATTCTACCTATGGTAGCACTTGATCCCACATCTGTCCATACTCTTTTGTCAGACACCTCAGAAGATTACCTAATACTCGGTTAATGACCTCAATTTGACCATTTGTCTGCAGATGGTATGTAGAACCAAAAGAAAGGTTAGTTCCTAGTCTTGTCCATAGAGTTTTCCAAAAGTGTCCCATAAAATTCACATCCCTATCTAAAACTATACTGAGAGGAAGCCCATGAATTTGTACTTCTCTAAAAAATAAATGTACAATGTAACTAGCATCATGCGTAGTCTTGCATGGCACAAAATGACTCATTTTGCTAAACTAGTCAACAATGACAAAAATACTATCTAGGTCAGTTTGGGTTTTTGGCAAACCTACAATAAAATCCATGCTGATGCACTCCCACAGTCTTTTAGGAATTGGTAAAGGTTGGTATAGTCCATCATTTGAACTAGTACCCTTGGCTCTCTGACACACAAAACATAGCTCAACATACTTCCTAATATCTTTATGCATTTTCGGCCAATTATAAAATCTTTGCACCAACTCAAGTGTTTTATTCAAACCAAAATGTCCACTAAGACTTCCATTATGTTTTTCTTGTATGAGATTTTCCCTCATAGATCCTCTTGGCACACATAACTGACAACCCTTAAACAAAAGACCACTATGCAGTGTGTAATCTGCATACTAGCTATTCAAATGATTATTAAACTCACTGCATACCTTGTATTCCTCGGAGAAGTCTTCATCATCTTTGTAAAGCTCTTTGAAACTCTCCACAACTATGCTATGCAAAGTCACTTCCTAGATATTGAGAAGTTTTCTACTTAAGGAATCTTCTACTTTG
The DNA here is from genome assembly GCF_030272615.1 of Cryptomeria japonica. NCBI lineage: Eukaryota > Viridiplantae > Streptophyta > Pinopsida > Cupressales > Cupressaceae > Cryptomeria > Cryptomeria japonica. The sequence goes on from NC_081409.1 coordinate 226,643,938, forward strand.
TTCAACTATCTCTTTTTGTGATTGATAGTGAAAGTGTATGCCTGCAAGTATTCTATCAATTTGATGTGTCTACTGCTCAACTTTTCTTGAGAATTGATAAAACTAAAGGCTTGGTTATCTGTAAACACTACAAATTATTTGGCCAATAGGATGGGTTGGGTAGCTATCCTATTTTTGAGAAACTCAAACCCTTGGTCATCTTCTTTAGTCCACCTAAACTTATTTTGCAACCCACCCTTGACTGTAACAAGAACAGGAGCACAAATTTCACTAAAACCTCTAATGAACTTCCTATAAAATTGGCCAAGTCCATGAAAACTTCTTACCTCGGTAGTATTTTTTGGTGTAGGCCAACTCTGTATTTCTTCCACCTTGCTAGGGTCCATTTCCAAAGTGCCTTGGGATACAACAAAACCCAGATAATGAGTTCTTGTTTCATGAATTCACATTTTTTAAGATTGATTGCCAACTATTCCTCATGCAGTTTCCTTAATACAATCTGCAAGTGTTCAAGATGCTCTTCTTCTATTTTGTTGAATATGAGGATATCATCAAGGTATACCACCAGAAATCTACCTATGTAGTCTTTCAACACCTCATTCATGAACCTCATGAAAGTGCTAGGGGCGTTAGTAAGCACAAATGGCATAACTAACCATTCATATAATCCTTTGTAGTCTTAAAAGTTGGTTACCATTCATCCCCTTCTTTATTCTGGATCTGGTCATAACCACTCTTTAAATCCAACTTAGTAAAATACTTTGCTTCTCCAAGACAATCCATTAAATTCTCAATTCTACAGATAGGAAATATGTATCTTATGGTGATTATGTTTATTGCTCAAGAGTCAGTACATAATCTCCATTTACCTCCTTTCTTGGTTGCTAAGACCACTGGTACAACACATGGGCTTATACTTTTTCTAATTAGACCTTGATCAAGCAGCTCTTGTACTTGTCTTGCCACTTCTTTGTTTTGTTCAGGAGTTATTTTATATGCAGCCTTATTAGGGAGTGATGCTTTGGGTATAAAGTCTATCTGGTGACTTACTATTCTAGAAGGAGGCAGCATTGTGGGTGTTCCATCACTCACAATGTCCTTAAACTGTTCTAACAACTGCTGAACCTCTTTAGGTAAACTTTCTTGTTCATTCTTCTTTTCTTGACTAGTTTTCACTAAGAGAGCATAATGTGACCTTATCAGGATGACTATGTGGCATGCTACTCAGCCCAAGTTTGCTTACTGCTTCTTTGGAGATTATATTGTCTATTGATCTTGAGTCAATGATCACTTTACATACCTTACCAAGTATGTTGCACTTTACTCTGAAAAGAAACCTCTTCTGTTTAGGATCTTCCTTAATCAGCTCCCTGATTAGTACCCTTCTAACCATCAGATTCTCACCATTCTCTGAGTCAAGGTTTACTTCAGGAGACTTCACACTACTAGAATCCTCTTGCACAAAATTAATTATTTTCTATTTATATGATGAGGTTTCCTTCTCCAGAAACCTATAGGGGGGATGACCAAAATTACTACAATGGTAACACTTCATGTTTGCAAAGTATGAACCTCCACCAAAACTTCCAGATCTACCTCTATTATTATTGTTATGACCTCTTGCTCTACCATAATTTCCTCTTCCAATGGATGATAGTTCTGATACTTAATATAAGTATAGATCCAATAGCCAACAAGATGAGAGGGGGGGGAGGGGGGGTGAATCATACAAACTTATTCATCCATAAAAAACATCAGATTCAACCTCGGTAACATATATATCAGTCATATAACCAAAAACTGCCAAACATGCAAACTCAAAAGCATATGAACAATATAAACCTCATAACACCAAATTTAACGTGGAAACCTAAATAGGGAAAAACCACTGTGGGATTTTGGACCCACTAAGAAATATAATCTTCTAGATTATGCTCGGTTAAAAGCAAATCATGTTAAAGATTATAAACACATTGCTAGATGTGACCCGATTAAGGGATTTCCCTCAGATCTATTAGGATCTTCACTTTGTTAGAAGTGACCTTGTCAAAGGATTTCAAACACTCAATCAGAATGTCACCTTGTTAAAGGATTTACATATAAGACTGTTAAGTCCACTTGGTAAAGAGATTTCTTGTCACTTTCACAAAATAACAGTAATACAATTTGTCTACAACTTCACATCTAAAATGTTGAAGCAAATTCCTATTTGTTCAATACAATCTAGACATAGAATTAATCTTGTCTATCTGTTGGGCATCAATAATCTATTATTCTAACAGGTCTTCAAGCTTCTGTGCTCGGTTATCACTATATAGCATCCCTGTGCATACACTTTCCTGCATCCATTATTTATCAACAGTTTCCTATTTATAAACAATCTTCTAACCACTTAATCTCATTGATCACATTTCCCATGATCAATCATAGCCATCAGGTCTTTTAATCTTGTCTAGGTTCATTGTATCTTTTGATCTGAAAATGTTTTACCCCGCCTTGGAACTTGCACATTCACCTTGGAACTTGTGTTAGCGTAATGCGGTTCAATCTGAGTTATAGATCTTCTTGTCGACTTTCCATTGCCTTAGATTTGCTTAACAAACTTCTTCCACGGCTTGCTTGGAACTTGTGTTAGGGTAATGCGGTTCAATCACATGTAAACATTTAATGCATTCTGTTATAGCTCGGTTACAACTTAGTGAATACTAAACTTCACTCAGTAGACATTCTGTCTTCATTAACCAACTGCGATAACCTTAGGGTTTACCGACTAGGTTCCTTAAGGTTTACCGACTAGGTTCTTTGTTTGATAACATAGTATAGTATTAACCTTTACATTTTACAATATATGTATGATGTTAAAACAATCTAAAACATCAAGATCTCATCATTGTCTAACTCGGTAGTAGTTGCCTATTGAATATCTTATCCCCTTATTCATCATATTCTTTCCTGTGTCTTTACCGACTTCTTTATAATCTTCAAATCATACTGTAGCGTCATAAATTGTATGCACTCGCTAGGGTGGTACAATTTCACACCTAGTTTAGCACCCGCCTTGGTGCATTTTGCATTTTACATTGCATTTCCCCTTTAGCACTTAATTAATTAAATTAATTAGGTCTAAGGTCCTATTTTATCATCATCTACATCATAAAGTTGGGCCCTTTCATTAAAGTGTTCCCTTTTCATTTTTATTCCTCCTATACATCATTTAATCAAAAACCCTAATTAGGTCCTATTTTGAACTTGGGGGCTTGATTTCAGGGGTCAAAACATCTCGAAATCACTTGTAACTTCGGGATTCTCTCTAAAATCATCATATCTAATGGCCCTGAAAATTTGGTGAAAAGTTGTCGGGACCATGGCGCCCGGAGTGCACATGGTCTCGGACATTTTTCCTGAAATTTTAGGAGCGCAATCCAATCATAAAATAAAGCTTAACCCCAAGAAATTGGTGGGATATTCAATCTCTAGGTCGGCCAAAAGTCGAAATTAAGACCTAGGGTTTCATACATAAGAGCTCTCTTTCTTCATTTGAAAGGATTAGAATTTTGGCTTTCAAGGACCTTCTATGTAGCAAAAGAGTAGATCTTTGAAGACTTCAACAACATTCAACATCCTTCTATCAAGCATTTATCAATTTCATTCATCCATTTAGGGCTTGGAAGACATTGAAGAACAATAGGAGATTACCGACTGAAGATTGGCTTGTACCCCTCCCTTGGGGGTTGGGTATGATTTCATGTTGTTTTCATGTCTTGGCATAAGCTTCAATATATCACTTATTCATGCTTTAGATCATTTTGCATCTTGATTTGGAGCATTTACATTGTCATTTACAAGCAATTAGGGTTTACTTTCTAGGTTGCTCTAGTTTGCTTTCTTGCATTTAAGGACCTTGCACACACACTAGGTCTGCACACACAATACATTTTACAATACAACTTGGCTATTCGTGGAGGTGGAAATCACCAAAGCGGGGGTTTGACTAAGGAAAAGCCCTATATAGCTGCCCAAACACGTTTTCAGATATAAGTGCAGGTTTCAGGACTCGGTCGACGCCACAAGTTGCAGATCCGGGAGAAGCAGACTGAGACCGACCTTCCCACCAAATTTCAGAGAAAAAGACCAGGACAAGGGCGTGGGGCACCCTAGTCCTACCAGGAAAGGGGCGCTGGGCGCCCTAGTCCCTGGGACAGGGGCGCTGGGCGCCCTGGTCTTCCTGACAGACAGCATTTTCAGCATTTTTGACAGCTTTTCCAGAGTGCAAAACAGCAGTTTCCGGAGCAGTTTCAGGGGCAGAATCAGGACAGTGGTGCCCGCGCCCCCGTCCTGAACATTTTCAGTCAGATTTTAACTCCGGGTATGCATTTTCATTCTTGTATTTTCCTTGTGTTTACAGCTTTCCATCATTTAAGTTCAATTTTGCAATCTTGTCATTAGTTCCTACTTGCATTTTGGGGTTAGGGACTGAACTTGCATCATTTTATCTTTCAATTACAACAAGGGAATAAAAATCCTAATAGGTATCCCGTGGCTCTCTCTTCCACAAAAAGAAGTAGCCAATTGTGTGATACCTCTAGGCTCTTTCGTATTCCGCAAGTGTGTGGTTGAAAGTGAGATTTGGGCATGTTTGCTTAGTGTCACTTTTTCTCCCCCACATTTTTGGTGAACCCGACGTGAACTCCAATCTTCTCTAATTCTGATTTATGTTTTCAAATTTGAGTGTTTATTCTATTTCAAATTCAAATTTGTATTTACAAGTGTTAATTTCTTGCAAGATTCAAAAATTTAGAGGAAATTTTTGCTAAAACCCTATTTTCAACCCTAAAATTGAACTTGTGGATAGCTTAATTGGGATCAATAGTTTCAAATCTGATTTAGGAACTCATTTGAATCATAAATTTAATTTTCTAAATCTACATTCTAAGTTCTTTCATTGGTTAAAATTAAACATTTCCTTCTATTTTGCATGTGTTATCATTTGAAAGAGGAAAATTGTTGTCATGATGTACTCATTTCATAGATGTGATAATGGGTTAGCTTCCCTTGTTTCAATTTTTCCTTCTCCTAAAGAACCTCCCCCCATCTATAACAACATTTTAGTGTCTAAAAGAGTTGCTACCAATCCCTTTGAGACTCTCCCATGCTCTAAGGATGAATACTTTAAGAGTGATCTTGACAATTCTCCTAAAATGTGCCCTTCCTATTTAGCTATCCTAGAGGAAGAGAATGATATCATAAACACCTTTCTTAATGTTACTTCACCTTCCCTATAGGATGCCTCTCTAAGTGAAAAGGTATTGATGGACATTGATTTATTTTCTCCTAAAGTTGGTCCTTCCAATGGGGGCATGTTAGTGCAACAAGAGGTTATGAACACTTCTTTCAAAGATCTCCTTCCTAAGCATGAATCTTTGGAGAAGTCTATTCATGTTCCTCCTAAAAAACACTCCCCTCATGAGGATCCTTTTGTGCAAGAAGATGACATTATCCCTACATTTCCTAGTGTTGGCATTTCCTTTTCCAACAAAATTCCCACTAGAGATGATGAATCAATGATAAATGCTTACCCTTCTCCTAAAGTTTGTCTTACCCATAAGCATCCCTTAGAGAAAGAAGATGAAATAATGAGCAATTTCCTTAATTCTCTCTCCCCTAAAGATCATATTGAACATATTTTGAGGAAAGACGATGAGTTTAACACATCTATTGATACTCTTCCTCCTAAGGATGAGGAATTAATAAACAAAGTTATCTCCTCTCCCGAAATTGACAATACTTCAAACATTCCTTTCAATCACTTCACTATTTGGGATGAACCATTAGAAGAAGGTGTAGATTATTCTCTCTCTCTTGATAATTTCTCACCTTCCTTGAATCTCAATTATTCTCCCTCTAAAAATAAAGCATCTCCCTCTCCTCAACTTGGTTCTACTCATAAGGATACCCTAGTTCAAAGCAAGATGGTTAACATCTCTTTCAAAGATCTCCCTCTCAAAAGTGAGACTTTAGAGAGTAATGTTGATCCTTCTCCTAGAGAGTTTATTCCCCATGTAGATCCTTTGATGACAGAGGATGATATGACCTTTCCCAGTATTACTCTTCCTACTAGAACATCAATGCCTACCCCTTGTCTCTCTCCTAAAATTGATTTAATCCATGATGAGATTTTAGTGCAAGAGAAGACTATCAACAATTCTTCCAACACTTCTATTCATTCCTCTAAACCATCCTCAATCAATTTGATACATGTGAATGAAACACCTAACAAACCTCTCTTCACTGTCCAAGGTGCTTGTCCTTCAAAAATTCTCAACCTTTAAATAAGCCTATCTTAGTGGTTCAAGGTGGTTATGCTAATGATTCTTTTTGCACTCCTAAGAAACCTGTTATTACTGTGCAAGGAGGTTATTCTTCTAAGAGCCCTTATGAGTATGTTAAGCAATTAACTAGAGAGAGTTATCATGCGGTTGCCCATACCTATAACACAAGAAACAATAGGCAACCTAATCCTCCTCCAGTTATCCCAACTTCACTTCCTCCTTCCCAACCTATTCTTCCTCAAGCTCCTCGGATTTCAAAAATGCTTAGTAAGGACTATGATCTTATTGAGCAACTCAAAACTACTCCGGCAAAGATATCCCTTTGGGATTTGATCCAAACTTCTTCTGCTCATCATGGAATGTTACAAGATGCCTTGAAAGATTTGAATGTTCCTCCACCTAATACATCTAGTAATATAGCATCTTTGGTTAACTCTGTGATGAATCCTAAAGCTCAAATTGTGTTTACTCAAGATGAGTTGCCTACTAGTGAAATTCAACAACAATATGATCCCTTGATGATTGTGGTTATCATAAATGACACTGCTATAAGACGAACACTGGTAGATAATGGCTCTGGCCTTAATGTATGTAGCATTAATCTATTGCATAAGATGAATGTGGATACATCCCTTATTAAGCCTGACTCTCGTCCCATTCAAGGCTTTGATAATGTGGCTAAGTCTTCATTAGGTATTATCACCTTACCCATCACAGTGGGACCTGTTACTTTGCCTACTCCTATCCATGTTATGTCGGGAAATCTAACATACAACCTGTTATTAGGGAGACCTTGGATTCACAGTATGCAAGTTGTCCCCTCTACATTGCATAGACAAGTTAAATTTATTTACAACAATAAGACATATACCTTGATAGGTGATACTAATATTCAAGCTTGTTTGCAAACATCTACTTCCAAAGGGAGTTCTTCTAAACCTTCCTCTTGTAGTGATGACTCTTTAAACAAGATACCTATGGATGAATCATCACCCTTTGATAATCAAAATTCTTTGGATGAGCCTAAAGCTCCTAAAGAAGATCCTTCTCGACTTGAATCTACACATGAAAAGGCTTTTGATCCTGAGAAGGTTCTCGCAGAAGATGATTGGGGATCTCTTGACTTTAATCCCACCTTTGTAGGTGAGTATAGGGTTCCTCCTAGAGAGCTTAAAGTTAAAAAGAAGGAAGAAACTAGAGATCAATCAGTCTTACTTGAACCTATGAGCAATAATTTTGTGGCCGCTTCTCAAACTTCTTCTCCTCACACCTCTAATTCTGAAGAATTTGATTCTTTGTCTTATGAAAAACCACCTTCTCTTCCTGAAATGGCTGATCGTTATGGTCGTGGTTTTCACATTTTTGCTAAGCATGGGTATCATGGAAATGGTTGTGGCACTCATGAACAAGGGATAAAAGTTCCTCTAGAGACTAATTTTCACAATTATGCCTTTGGACTTGGCTATAATCCCTGCAAACACACTAAAGCATCTAAAAGACCATCTCTCAATGTGAATGCTATATTTAGTAGTGATGATGATCTCACTTCATCTAAATCATCTTCTACTTCTATCAACTCTCATTCCCCTCATAAGAAAATCTTGGCGATGAACAAATCTCTTTATGAATCCCCTCAAATTTCTAAATCTACTTATGAATCTTTATCTCCTATTCATCACAAAGTCCTTTCCTCCAGGGATAAGGCTCTAATAAATTACACTCATATTTCTTCTAAGATTTCTCGTAACTATCCTTCTTCAATTTTTATCACTTTATACATGTTTTTGATCTCACTTATAGTTGAGCATTTAGCATGTCATATTCAAATACCTCATTCAATCTATCATGTCTTTAAATAACATCAATGGCTATTATGTTGCTCATCATTATGTGACATTGGTAGCTCATTTACTGGGGGCTCATTGTCATTCATGATGGTACAATTTCAAGTGCAATCATATTTTTGAAGCAACATAATAGCCTAATTTTCTATGTTATCTCTTGTTTCTATGGGGACAAGAGTGATTTCATATATCTCTTCTTTTGCTTATGTCCAAATCTCTCCCTAGAAGATTGTGTAAGTCCTTCTCATTGTCCTTATCCTTGGGAGGCAATGATCTTTCCTTATTTTTATCTAAGGATCCACTTTTTCCTATTCCGTGGATGGTGTGAACTTTATTACTTGATGTTATGCCTTGTACGCATTTGTTGTTGTTTGTTCAAGGATTCTCTCTTACAAGAGGTGTAAGTCCTTGACTACAACCTCTTTTGCACTTGGTAAAATAAATCTATAATGAATTCACTCTCCCAACTAGGTTAAAAAGAGCGTCATCCTTCATTAAGAATCACTTTCACCTCACAAAAGAAGGAAGTATTGCATTCTTATTCTCTTCTTTGTCTTATTCTAGAAGATGTTATATTTGTCCAAGATAATTCCTCTTGGGGATAGGTGTCTTTTGTACAAAGATCTCTTCTCCTCTAAGGATCTCCTTTACACATTCTACAAGATATCCCTTTTCAACTATCTTATCCTTGCTTAAAGAGTGTAAAACTCTCTTGCTTGGATCTATGACATTGTTGCATTTTTTTGGGGTATCTTCTTTTGTGATGAAGGTAGGTATCCTTGTTCTACTTTTCTTATGACATAAACATTACACTTTTTGAGCAATGGGTCATTCTCGAAACCAGAGCACAGACTCTTAGAGCGAGATGTCTCCATTTTTCTTTTATGCAAGCTGATTATTCTCGGAACCAGAGCACAGACTCTTAGAGCGAGATGTCACGCTTTTGTACTATACATATACAGGTTGTAGCATACTTGGGCATAGACTCCTACGAGGTGCTTCTAACCTCCCTTACACACACATGCACGAGGTTGAGTGGAACTAGTGGCATAAGGCTAGACTTTCTCACTCTCCTCCCTTACATGGAACACCTAGACAAACTCTAGGGGCTAGTTTTCCATGTCCTTTTCCCATGGATCACCGAGACAAGATCTAGGAGCGAGAAGTCCATGTTTTCTCTCTCATTATTCTTCTCATGGATCACCAATGTGTGTATTCATGCTTTTTTTTCCTTTCTTTTTCTCTTTGCATTTTGTTTCCATTTACATCCTTCATCTTGTGTTAGAGAACTCTCAAATCCTCACACTCTTTGTTGTGTTGGAATTGAGATTTAGTCCTCTTTCTTACCAAATGATTCTCCATTAGTTTTTGATCTCATCTCAAATCTTCTTGTGAGCATTTGTCATCAATATTCTTTAACAATTCGAAGTGGTAAACATGATACCCTGTTTCAACTCACTAAAATTAGCAAGCCAAAATAGGGGGGGGCATATAGCTACCCTCGAATTTTCATCACCTTCCTTAGTAAGCATTAGGAGATTTTGTGATCTAACATGTGTTTTGTAGGGTGTGGTTCCTAACTGTGTACTGCAGATACCGCTGGGGGCTTCGTTCGACAGACTTATGGATATATCCTTTTTCAAATAATGTTTACTTTTCTGTACTTTAGCTTGCATATGCACGTAGTGTTCATATGACTGCTAAAGTGGGGGCTAAATGTAGCGTCGTAAATTGTACGCACTCGCTAGGGTGGTATAATTTCACACCTAGTTTAGCACCCGCCTTGGCGCATTTTGCATTTTGCATTGCATTTCCCCTTTAGCACTTAATTAATTAAATTAATTACGTCTAAGGTCCTATTTTATCATCATCTACATCATAAAGTTGGGCCCTTTCATTAAAGTGTGCCCTTTTCATTTTTATTCCTCCTATACATCATTTAATCAAAAACCCTAATTAGGTCCTATTTTGAACTTGGGGGCTTGATTTCAGGGGTCAAAACATCTCGAAATCACCTGTAACTTTGGGATTCTCTCTAAAATCATCATATCTGATGGCCTTGAAAATTTGGTGAAAAGTTGTCGGGACCATGGCACCCAGAGAGGACCATGGCGCCCGGAGTGCACATGGTCCCGGACATTTTTCCTGAAATTTTAGGAGCGCGATCCAATCATAAAATAAATCTTAACCCCAAGAAATTGGTGGGATATTCAATCTCTAGGTCAGCCAAAAGTCGAAATTAAGACCTAGGGTTTCATACATAAGAGCTCTCTTTCTTCATTTGAAAGGATCGGAATTTTGGCTTTCAAGGACCTTCTATGCAGCGAAAGAGCAGATCTTTGAAGACTTCAACAACATTCAACATCCTTCTATCAAGCATTTATGAATTTCATTCATCCATTTAGGGCTTGGAAGACATTGAAGAACAATAGGAGATTACCGACTGAAGATTGGCTTGTACCCCTCCCTTGGGGGTTGGGTATGATTTCATGTTATTTTCATGTCTTGGCATAAGATTCAATATATCACTTATTCATGCTTTAGATCATTTTGCATCTTGATTTGGAGCATTTACATTGTCATTTACAAGCAATTAGGGTTTACTTTCTAGGTTCCTCTAGTTTGCTTTCTTGCATTTAAGGACCTTGCACACACACTAGGTCTGCACACACAATACATTTTACAATACAACTTGGCTATTCGTGGAGGTGGAAATCACCGAAGCGGGGGTTTGACTAAGGAAAAACCCTATATAGCCACCCAAACACCTTTTCAGATATAAGTGCAGGTTTCAGGACTCGGACGACGCCGCAAGTTGCAGATCCGGGAGAAGCAGACTGAGACCGACCTTCCCACCAAATTTCAGAGAAAAAGACCAGGACAGGGGCGTGGGGCGCCCTGGTCCTACCAGGACAGGGGCGCTGGGCACCCTAGTCCCTGGGACAAGGGCGCTGGGTGCCCTGGTCTTCCTGACAGACAACATTTTTAGCATTTTTGACAGCTTTTCCAGAGTGCAAAATAGTAGTTTCCAGAGCAGTTTCAGGGGCAGAATCAGGACAGTGGCGCCCGCGCCCCCGTCCCGAACATTTTCAGTCAGATTTTAACTCTGGGTATGCATTTTCATTCTTGTCTTATCTTTGTGTTTACAGCTTTCCATCATTTAAGTTCAAGTCTGCAATCTTGTCATTAGTTCCTACTTGCATTTTGGGGTTAGGGATTGAACTTGCATCATTTTATCTTTCAATTACAACAAGGGAATAGAAATCCTAATAGGTATCCCGTGGCTCTCTCTTCCACAAAAAGAAGTAGCCAATTGTGTGATACCTCTAGGCTCTTTCGTATTCCGCAAGTGTGTGGTTGAAAGTGAGATTTGGGCATGTTTGCTTAGTGTCACTTTTTCTCCTCCACACATACTTCTCAAGATATGGCAACATCATACTGAATTAGAAAATCAATTTCTTGACATCAATGACAAAATAATAATATCAAGATAGTAAAACATCTTTAATCAGTTATGTCCATAATCATCAACAACCTTCTCACTATCCTTATAATGTAATATTGCGAACAATCTCCCCCTTTGGCATTGATGGCAAAACCAATTGATTTGACCTTTAAAAGATTCGGATTGCTGTGATTCTGCAATGCTTGAAATGCTCTCCCCCATACATTATACTTCTCTTCTGTTTCAGTCTTTATTTCAATCTGTAGTCTTCTAGTCTTCTCTTAGTCTTCTCCCATATATTCTCAGTCTTCTCCTCCTTAGGTCTTCTCTCCCTTAGGTGGGTCTTCTCCCCCTGGGTAGGTCTTCTCCCCCTTTGACAACAATGCCAAAAAGAAGAAAAAAAACAAAATTTGTTTCTGGAAGTTATTGCCTGCTATTGTGTATCAACTGAGTCTTGGTCAGAGCATTTAATTACAATTCCTATTCCCTATATCATTCTCTATATTATTCTAGTATTAATCCCAATACACTTTCAGAAAAACATTCTAAAGTGTATCACTCCAGCATCAACTACCCAAAAGATATTCAATAGAGTCATCAAAGTGATGCTTTCACCGAACTTGGTTAGTGAGTAAAAGATAGGGGAAGGACCCCTAACTTACTTCTAAGATATTCAAAAGTGTCCTTTGGTAGTGGCTTGGTGAAGATATCAGCTATTTGCTCCTTTGTGTTAACATTGCAACACCACTTTCTTCTCTTGAGCTTCTTCTCTAAGATAATGATATTTGATAGATATGTGCTTTGTCTTAGAGTGCATAATAGGGTTCTTTGAAATATTAATGGCACTAGTATTGTCACAGAATATAGTTACTAGCTCGGTAACTTTCTAATTTATACCTTCCAACAGTTGTTTGATCCATGTAATGTTGGTACAATTCAATGTTGCTACAACATATTCAGCTTCAGCTGTTGAAAGAGAAACACATCCTTGTTTCTTGCTAAGCCAACTCACTAGTCTTTCTCCTAAGAAGAAAGCTCCTCCACTTGTGCTTTTTCTATCATCAATGTTGCCTGCCCAATCAGCATCAGTATAAACTTTTAAATCAAAATCATTTCCTTTCTGATATACTAAGCCATAATCTTTAGTGCCTTTTAAGTATTTGAAAATTCTTTTGATTGTCGTCATGTGTATTTCCTTAGGATCTGCAGAGAATCTTGCAACATTACCTACTGCATGTGCTATATCTAGCCTGCTGTTAACAACATATTGTAGTTTTCCAATCATGGATCGGTAGAGTGTCTCATCAATAGATGCAGATTCATCATTCTTTGATAGTTTACAGTTGGTAGTCATAGGAGTACTTACTAGTTTTGAATATCATTTCCACAAAATATAATATCATCAACAAATATGGTTGAGATTAGTATTCCATTTTCATCATTCTTCATGTACATGTTGATGTTCTCACTTGTTCTTATAAAACCAATCTTAATCAATTTAGAGTGCAATCTCTCATACCATGCTCTAGGTGCTTGTTTCAGACCATTTAAAGCTTTGTTCAATTTACATACCTGATCATTATTATTGTCTTCAACAAATCCTTTAGGTTGTTCAATGAAAACTTCTTCTTCTAATATTCCATTCAGAAATGTAGATTTGACATCCATTTGATATACCTTGAAGTTCTTGAAAGTAGCATATGCCAATAATGTTCTTACTCCTTCAAGTCTAGCAATAGGTGCAAAAGTCTCACCATAATCAATTCCTTCTTCTTGGGCATAACCTTTGCAAACTAATCTTGCTTTGTTCCGAATGACCTCACCTTTTTCGTTTAGCTTATTTTTGAAGATCCACTTTGTACCAATTACATTTTTGTCCTTCGGTCTTGGGACCAGTGTCCATGTGTCATTCTTCTTGATTTGATCAATCTCTTCTGTCATAGCCTTTATCCAATCTTCACTGTTAAATGCCTCTCTCACTATTCTTGGTTCAAATTCAGATATCAAACATGTGTTCTGTCTCAGTTTGTTCCTTGTCATCACTAGATCATCCTTATCTCCTATAATCTGGCTTGGTGCATGGTGCCTTCTGACATACTTGGCTAATACGGGCTTGGTAGGCTCTGTATGATCTTCTTCATCACTCGGTAACTGGATATTTTCTTCATTTTCTTCAACAGTTATCTCGATAGGACTTCTCGGTTGCACATAGACAAATTTATCATAGTCTTCTGGTTCTTTGGAATTTGCTTCATCATTTCTTTTGGCAAATTCATGAATTTTCACATTTGCACTTTCTACTATTTTGTTAGATGATTTGATCTGACATTTAAATGCTTTGCTTCTAGAAGAATATCCTAGAAATGTTCCTTCTTCACTTTTCTGATCAAACTTGCCATTTCTATCATCTTTATGAACATAGCATTTACTTCCAAAGATCTTAAAATAACTTACATTAGGTTTCTTGCCATACCAGATTTCATAAGGTGTCTTCAAAGTACCTTTTTTCAATTGAACTCGGTTCAAGGTGTAAACAGTTGTGCTTATTGCTTCTCTCCAAAATGTTTGCGGAACCTTCTTCTTAATCATTAGTGTTCTAGCACAATCCACAATAGATATGTTTCTTCTTTCAACTATTCCATTCTGCTATGGAGTTCTCGGTGTAGAGACTTGTCTTTTTATACCATGATCATTGCAAAATAGGTTGAACTCATTAGATGTAAACTCTCCTTCTCTATCTGATCTAAGACATTTCAGTTGTCTTCCTGTTTCATTTTCAACTCTTGCCTTGTACCATTTAAACATTTGAAAAGCTTCTGATTTTTCTTTTAAAAATATTACTGACATCATCCTTGAATAATCATCCACAAATAATATGAAATATTTATCACCATAATAACTTTGAACTTTCATAGGACCACAAAGATCAGTGTGCACAAGATCTAAAATTCCCTTAGAAGTGTACGACTTACTTGTAAAGATATATCTTGTCATCTTACCCATCTGGCTTCCTCAGCACATAGCATTCTCAGGTTTTTCAAGACTCGGTAGACCTCTTACTTGGTGCTTCTTACTTATTTTGATCAGATTATCAAAATTAACATGAAAAAACCTTTTATACCATAACCAGGTATTATCAATCTTTGCATGCAAACACTTATTGTGAGTTGAGTCAAGGTGAAATGTATTACCTTTTGTTTGTGTCTCAGTAGCATCTAACTTTCCATTCTTGTCATGAACTTTGACAATTCCTTTCTGAAATTCTATTCAGTAACCTATGTTGTTTAGCTGTGCTACACTCAACAAATTATATTTCAAACCTTCAACCCAATAAACATCATTGCATCTTGCATTATCAAGAAGTGTTATGGATCCTTTACCTCTTACCGGACATGGTGCATCATTACCAAATCTAACATAGCCTCCATCATAATCTTCTAACATAACAAACTTGTGTTTATCTCCTGTCATATGATGTGAGCATCCACTATCTATAATCCAAGAATCATTAGTGTTTATGTGAGATATTAGGGCTTTTTCTTCATACCTTTCTTCATCTAATCCATCCTTGATAGCCACATAAACAACTTCCTCTGTATCAGTCTCATCTGATTTATCATCATCAAATTCCTCATCAGTAATTAAGCATGTCTTTCTATCTCTTCTTCTGAAGTCTTGGTGTCCTTTGTAATGATTATCTTTTTGTTTGTCATCTTGGTAATCTCTCTTTTCAGTGAAATCTTTGTCAAGACAGTTAGAAGTCATATGTCCAATCTTATCACAATTGAAACATTTCAAAGGTAGTTTTCCTTTATACTTACCTTTGCCTCTCGGTAACCTTTTGGCCAATAGTGCTTCAAACTCTTCTTGCTTTCTGATTTCTTCATACAGTTTGTGTACCTCCTCCATGTTCTTCTGAAATATTTCACTTGCTCCACTGTGATCTCCTTCAAAGTACTTATACTTTCTTTCATTGTAATCATTAGATTCATTCAGATGAAAAGAACTAATTGCAAATTCAACTTTATTTACCGATGACCCACTGTTATCAAAATTACTTAACTCAAATGCATGTAGTTCACCAATAGTAGCATCCAAGGAAACTGGCATATTAGGTACAGACCTCAATTCATTGATTGTAGAGACTCGGATTGCATAGGTAGGTAGAAGGGTTCTTAAAAACTTACTTGTCACATCCTTTTCTTCAATAGTTCCTCCTACTCCTTTGATTTGATTTACAATCTCCTTTAGTCTTGTACTATACTGCGTTATGTTCTCACCTTCATTCATCCTCATAGATTCAAGTTGTCCTCTTAAACTATCTACTTTTGCTCTTTGAACATGTTCATCTCCTCCATATACAAATATGAGCTTAATTTACATTGCCTTTCCATCATTGCAGTCTTCTAGATCATTAAACTCAAAATCGGTCAATGCAGATGTTATTTCAATCATTGCTTGAATATGTTCTTACTTCTCCTTTATCTCTTCCATAGTAAATGGATAGGTGCTCAGTGCAACAAAATCATTCTCTAGATAGTATATAGCATATTCTCCAACTCTTGATAGATGTAGCTTCATCCTTTTCTACCATGTAGAGAAACTTGACTTATTCAGCTTAGGTGCATCCCTCTTATACATCTTTGGATCTTTAACTCAAGTTCCTTTAAACTTTTCTTTTAGAGTCCAAAGCTCTGATACCAATTGATAGTTTTGATACTTAATATAAGTACAGATCCAATAGCCAACAAGATGAGAGGGGGGGGAGGTGAATCATAAAAACTTAATCATCCATAAAAACATCAGATTCAACCTCAATAACATATATATTAGTCATATAACCAAAAATTGTCAAACATGCAAACTCAAAAGCATATGAACAATATAAACCTCATAACACCAGATTTAATGTGGAAACCCAAATAGGGAAAAACCATTGTGGGATTTTGGACCCACTAAGAAATATGCTCTTCTAGAGTATGCTCGATTAAAAGCAAATCCTATTAAAGATTACAAACACATTGCTAGATGTGACCCGGTTAAGGGATTTCCCTCAGATCTGTTAGGATCTTCACTTTGTTAGAAGTGACCTTGTCAAAGGATTTCAAACACTCAATCAAAATGTCACCTTGTTAGAGGATTTACTTATAAGACTGTTAAGTCCACTCAGTAAAGAGATTTACTGTCACTTTCACAAAATAACAGTAATACAATTTGTCTGCAACTTCACATCTAAAATGCTAAAGCAGATTCCTATTTGTTCAATACAATCTAGACATAGAACTAATCTTGTCTATCTATTGGGCATCAATACTCTATTATTCTAACAGGTCTTCAAAGTTATGTGCTCGGTTATCACTATGTAGCATCCCTGTGCATACACTTGCCCACATCCATTGTTTATCAACAGTTTCCTATTTATAAACAATCTTCTAACCACTTAATCTCATTGATCACATTTCCCATGATCAATCAAAGCCATCAGATCTTTTAATCTTGTCCAGGTTCATTGTATCTTTCGATCTAAAAACATTTTACCCCACCTTGGAACTTGCACATTCACCTTGGAACTTGTGTTAGGGTAATGCAGTTCAATTTGAGCTGTAGATCTTCTCATCAACTTTCCATTGCCTTAGATTCGGTTAACAAACTTCTTCCATGGCTTGCCAATCATTGATCCACTCCAGCTCATCAGCTTCTTTCATTAAATATCACATGTAAAAATTTAATGCATTCTATTATAGCTCAGTTAGAACTCCGTGGATACTAAACTTCACTCGGTAGACATTCTATCTTCATTAACCAACTATGATAACCTTATGGTTTACCGACTAGGTTCCTTAGGGTTTACCGACTAGGTTCTTTGCTTGAAAACATAGTATAGTATTAACCTTTACATTTTACAACATATGTATGATGTTAAAACAATCTAAAACATCAAGATCTCATCATTGTCTAACTGGATAGTAGTTGCCCATTGAATATATTATCCCCTTATTCATCATATTCTTTCCTGTGTCTTTACTGACTTCTTTATAATCTTCATATCATACTTCTCAAGATATGGCAACATCATACTGAATTAGAAAATCAATTTTTTGACATCAATGACAAAATAATAATATCAAGATAGTAAAACATCTTTAATCAGTTATGTCCATAATCATCAACAACCTTCTCACTATCCTTATAATGTAATATTGCCAACAATGGATTCATTAGTCTGCTCAATCAATTTTGACTCTCCTTGTGATCTTACTTCACCTCCTCTGCCACTATAGCTTCCTCTATAACCTTTTGAATCTTGGCCTCTACCTCTACCTCTACTAGTGCTTTCATGTTTCTTCTTATTCTTTTCTTCTACTGTCAGGGTCAACTGATAACATTTGTGAACGGTATTTGGACTCAACAAACTTATTTCCTCTTGTATGTTCTATCTCAGATTGCTAAGATACCTTTCTACTCTAATTGTTTCATCCTCCATCACTTTTCACCTTAGACACAACTTCTGGAACTCTTCAATGTATGTACTTACATCTAACTCCTTTTGCCTTAGGTTTTGTCTTTTCCTATGCAACTACACTTCATAATCCTCAGGAAGATAAGTCTCTCTGATTTTGCTTACCATCCCTTTCCAAGTAGAGATGGGGATCTTACCTTCCCTTTCTCTCTCATTTTGTATAAACTTCCACCAAGTAATGACAACACCTGTCATTCTTGACTTAGCCACTTTAACCTTTTGGGCCTCAGTCACACCTTCACACTCAAATTGGTTTTCCATACCCTCTATCCATTCCACTACTGAATCTTCTTTCATTTTACCACTAAATAGTGATACTCCTTCCAAAGACTTTCCACTTATTTCCTTCAAATCCTTCAAGAATGGTTCTTGATCAATAACAGGGTCTAAGGTAGGGACTTCATCCTCTATTGCCAACATTTTACCCTTCTTATCTATCTTCCCACTCACTTCTATTGTCTTCACGTCCACCACACCTAGTTTTTGCTCAAACTACTCCAACCTTTCCTTCAGCAATCCGTTTAAATATTCTTGGTCAGTGACTTGCTTAGCTAGTTCTGCATTGGTCACCATCTTTACTCCTTTTGATACTAGATCAGTCTTACACTCTTTACCCCAAATCTTTAACTAGCTCTGATACAAATCTGATAGGGAGGATCCTAGATTTCTTGAGTCAGCTTGACACACTCCAAGGCCTTTTTCCTAGCCTAACCTAGGAATGCTTCTCTCTATTCCCCTAATCTACTCTAGGCCCTCACTACCGAGGTATGATTCAGGGCATGTTGATGGCCAATTTTCCTTATTCTCTTTCTTAAGGTGACCATTTGAAAGCACTCGGAAGGCGAATCCCCAATAATGTTTGAGGGGTCAGAAATAGGGATGTGGGGTATAGATGCCAGAATTGTGTTGTCAATATGAATTTGATTCAATTCAATAGGGTTGGGGCTAGGGGCAGAGGCATCTTCACCCATAGAGTGAAGAGTAGTTGGGTTTGAATCTTTACCGGTGGTAGGGTTTTCAGATGTTTTGGCTATATTATGGTTATTTTTTTGTTTTCTGTGGTTAATAATTGGACAATTCTTTCGAAGATGCCCTTCTTTTTTGCACAAAAAATAGGCATTCAGACCTCCAAGTATTTCAATAGGGAAAACAAATGTATCCTCATTAATGTTTAGGTTTAGAAACGGAGGGATGTCAATCCTAGGCTTCATAGAGATAAGAATTCTTGCATCAAGGTTGGGCACCAATCGGGTAGTTTAATCAACCTGAATTATTTTTTCAAATGACTCCATTAGTTGGGGAAGAAAATGCCAGAGGAAGGGAGGGACATCCTTAAGGATGACCCATCTGGGGCAGGATAGCGCAAGAACTTCCTCATGAACCACCTCTGGAGATCAGGCTAAGGCATGAAAGGAGTTGTTCTCGACCATCCAATATTGACATTTGAGGGCTTCAGCTTAGGATTCATGTCTATTAAAGAAAATAATATAAATTCCTTTCTGTATTTGCCTGTAGAATGAAATCTTAAGCCCTAGTTTCAAATTCCATAGATTACTAAACCAATCATCTAAGAATTTTCTAGTCGGGCATCTTTCAATATCAACACAAACAAAGAAAATGGCAGTGTCACTTAACCTAGACTTTTCCAAAACAATTTCTTTCAACATTTCATCATTTGGTGAAATGCAGAAGGAGTTTGAGGCAATATTAGGGTACTCACCTTCCTCACGGGGTCGTTCGCCTCCAGGAGTCTTAAGAAATTGTGCACAAGTAATTTAAAAAAAATGTTTTCTTCGTTTCCAAGTTACCAACTTGATATGGATTGGTGGGTGTCTCAACTCCCATTGATAGAGACACTCCAAAAGATATGAGTACTAAAGACATCCTACCCATATCTAGATGGAAGATATCTTATCTACATCAATCCTTTAATCTATGGAGATCGAATAAACAAAAACACATTTAATCAAACCAATGCAAACTTCCTTGAGCCTTTCAAAATGCTGACACGGGGTCATGTGAAAATCTGAAGCGAACACATAAAATAAATTATAAAACATTTGAAGTTTCTTAAAGAGAATTGAATTTTTGTGTGTGTCCTTAACTTCTGTAAAGTCAAATTTTCCATGTGCAGAATATTTAGAGAAAAGTGCAATACAATAAAAGTGCACAACTTTTATTCTTATCCAATTGAAAAAAAAGGAAAGGTCGTTGATTGATTTTCGGGAGTTATTTTTTTAGGGTTTGTGGCTTATTAATTAATTTTAGGGGGCTTGTCAAAATCTTTCTGGCCAAAGGATCTTTGAGGACCTATCGTGAAAAGGAAATTTGAAAAAATTGGGATTGAACTTCTTTCTACGTTTCAAGATTTGGATCACATGATTTGACATAAAATTCAAAAACACCCTCATAGTTTAGTGGAGGGAGGGAGGATGTCAGAGTCATTATTCTTCATACAAAATTGAATATATATATAACATTATATTATGATTTTAATTTTCTATCAATTGGTTATTAGTTGTAATTTATAAAGACGTTTAGAATTTTGTGTTGGCATGGGTAGTAGAGATGATTATATGAACTTTTTATTGGCTCAACATTAAAGTTGAACATATATATTTAGATAAGAAGATGGTGGAATAATTAATGATTTATGACTTATTATATAGGAGGAGATGAGTATGTTGATGCTCTACAACACCAAGGAAGTATATAAAATTTGGTCTAGAGCTTAAGGAGAAGAAGCAAAATGATTTTAGAAAGAATATCCATTGAGAGAGGTAGAGTGACTATTTAAAAATCTTACAAAATTGAAAATGAAGGGAATCAAGAAATTCCTAGCCAACCATCAATAGGCACCATAGTGCAAGCCCAAAAAAAGTCAAATAGGAATTGAAAATTATAAAAGAGAAATGTCTAGTACCTATTCCTAGTGTGGATTGTAGGGTCATCAATCTATTGAATGTCATCATCTACATAATTTGTTGGTAGCAAGAGGAAGGACCAAGCTGATATTTAGTTAATTGAAATGGTATATAGAACATAACTAAAGCATAGTGGTATGATAATGATAAAGGCATTGTTTAAGCTGTCTTGGGGGATTAAAGAGCTAGCATAGTAGAGAAGTTTATTCAATGTTGTATGCAAATTATGGAGAGAATGTTATAAGATGGTTGTAGTAGCATTGACAGTATTTTGTTAGTTAACATAGTGTTTAACTAGTGGTGAAAGCTTAGTAATGTCACATCATTTATAAAGAAAATGGGTAAAACTCATTCAACATTTTAACTTAAAAAATCTAAAACCTACATATATGTTTTGAATTTTGAAATGATGTAAATTAATGATGTATAGACTTATTTACTTTAGGTTATGTTCATATTTTTGAAATTTAAAGATTATTTGAATTTTATTGACAAAACTAACTTTAGTATTGATTTTCTAAAAGAAGCTCTAAAATCAACTAGTAGGTGGACATTACAATTTTGTGGAAAACTTCATTTTTTTTTCATATCTCAGAAATTAAATTGTAGTGTATACATAGAACATAACATTCAAAAAGATTTTTTTTTGATAATTTTGTAGAGTCAAGTGTGCTAAAAGCATAATGTATTACTTAAATGTCACATTTTTATGGTCCTATCTACACAAAATAAATAAAAAATACATTGACATCATAAGAACTCTCTTCTCTAGTGCTCCACATATATTTTAAATATTTTTATTGAGAAAGAAAACAACCTTCTATTTGGGTGAAAATGACCTAATTACAATGAGAACAACAAATAAAATGTAAATGCTAATTAAACTATTATTAACAAGAACTATGGAGATAGATAGAAGTTTTGTTCAAAAGGATTTTGGCTAGTTGTAGTCTTTAACCTTGGAGGTGGTCCTATTGAGGTGATTAATTCAATGAATTTTGGATTTGATCCTACTACTTAACCAAAAAGAAATAGCATACATAGTATTGGAGCAATAAGATAGATTCACTAAAAAAGTCTCAATATGTCATGCACATTCCTTACATTGCCTTTTATCAAGTATGTCTTCTATCTATTGCCTTAGTCTTAGCCTTCTAACCTTAGTCACTTAGTGACTATCTAAACTATCTTCTACTTATATATTCCTTTAGGTTCACAAGCCTTTGATAATAACTTTCTAATATATTCTAGAATTACTAATGCTAGATTGCACCCTTATCTCTTTGGACCAGTGTCTATAGCGTATTTTTGGTCAACATCATCCCCTTGGAAAAACCCTTAACTTGTCCTCAACTCAACTAGGTGGTCCAATATCATGATGGTAGTGTTTGAGGTGGGCACCATTAACATATCATTGTAAAAAATTGCTATCTAATGTTTCTAACTAGATTGCTCGAGTCCCCAATGTCATTAATCCAGTAGGAGCTAAGAAAATGGATTTTCAATTTTCCCTACTTCTTAAATTTTCTATCATATTGGATTACATTGTCACCAAGGTTGAACTTTTTTCTTTTCAAATTCCAGTCATGCCAATATTTTTGTCTTCTTTTTTCTATTAGAAGGTAACTTTTTGCAATTTGGCAACCTTCCTTTAACTTTTCTAGGTTCTCAAGTCATTCCTTAATATATTCATCTTCTATAAAATATAGTGCAAGTGCACTTTAGAGGTTATCGGTAATGAAATTTATGAGTTATGTAGCTTCGAGGGTATAGACTAGTGCGAAAGGCAAATGTGTAGTTGGTCGCTTGCAAGTGGTTTGGTGTGCCAAAACTACTGTGGTATTTTTATATCCTAGTCTATTTGGTTGGCATTTCACATTTTGGTTAAGGTAGTTCCTAAGATTTTATTCAAGGCTTTGCTAGTCTCATTTTCTTGTGGGTGGGAGGGAGTACTTTGGTTATGTGTGATCATTAAATTATCTAAGGTTTCCTTGATAGTCTTATTGACAAAATGCTTCTCTTAGTCACTTGTGATGCTTAGAGGGCATCCAAACGTAGTGATTATGTTTTGTAAATAAATTTAGATGTAGTATATGTTGTATAGTCTCTAGTAGATTCAATCTCAACCCATTTAGTGAGGTAATCTACGTCAATAATGATAAACTTTTATTTTGATTCTTTGGATGCTGTGAGATTGGTCTAATGATTAATAGCCCATTTTTTCAAAGGGGGTATGTGTAAGAACTTGTTGTAGATGTGTTTTATCTTAGGCTATAGGACGTCTTGCTCTTTGAAATTTTTTAAATTGCTTGGTTTATTATTTCCAATCCTTGTATAGAGTTGACTACCATAATCTAGGATATTGAGAGATTGTTGGCATTCCAATTACAATGAGAGATTGTTGGCATTTCAATAAGCATATTGAGAAGGTTGTTGATGACTATGGATATAACTGATTAAGGATGATTATTGTCTTAATATTATTATTTTGTCATTAATGTCAAAGAAATTGATTTTCTAATTCTGTATGATGTTGCCATATCTTAAGAAGTATGATTTGATGAGTACAAAGATGCCCGTACAAGATACAGAATGAATATGATGAATAAGGGGATAAGTTATTCAATGGGCAGCTATTACCGAGTTAGACAATGATGAGATCATGATGTTTAGATTGTTTTGATATCCTACATATGCTATTGTTTGAAAGGTTAATACTATACTATGTTACCGAGCAAAGAACCTATTTGGTAAACCCTAAGGAACCCAGTTAGCAAACCCTAAGGTTATCGCTATCGATTAATAAAGGAAAAATGTCTATCGAGTGAAGTTTAGTATTTATTGAGTTACAACCGAGCTATAACAAAACGCATTAAATGTTTACATGAGATATTTAATGAAGGAAGCTGATGAGCTGGAGCGAATTAAATGATTAGTAAGCCATGTATGAAGATTGTTAAAGAATCTATGGTAAAGAAAGATTGACAAGAAGATCTACAGCTCAGATTGAACCGCAATACCCTAACACAAGTTCCAAGGTGGGGTAAAACATTTTTAGATCGAAGAATACATTAAGCCTAGACAAGATTGAAGATCTGATGGCTATGATTGATCATGGGAAATGTGATCAATGAGATTAAGTGGTTAGTAGATTGTTTATCAATAGGAAACTGTTGATAAACAATGCATGTGGGCAAGTGGATGCACAGGGATGCTACATAGTGATTACCGAGCACAGAAGCTTGAAGATCTCTTAGAATAATAGAGTATAGATGCCCAACAGATAGACAAGATTAGTTCTATGTCTAAATTGTATTGAACAAATAGGAATCTTCTTTAGCATTGTAGATGTGAAGTTGCAAACATATCTTTATTACTTTTATTTTGAGAAGTAGCAAAAAATCTCTTAACCGAGTGGACTTAACAGTCTTATATGTAAATCCTCTAAAAAGGTGACATTCTTATTGAGTGTTTGAAATCCTTTATCAAGGTCACTTCTAACAAAGTGAATATCCTAACAGATCTGAGGGAAATCCCTTAACCAGGTCACATCTAGCAATGTGTTTGTAATCTTTAACAAGATTTGCTTTTAACTGAGCATACTCTAGAAGAGTATATTTCTTAGTGGGTCCGAAATCCCACAGTGGTTTT